>NW_027467710.1:4815242-4819195 GCF_046742065.1 Oratosquilla oratoria
GGATAATTTGCACAAGCACAGAAATCTAAGTACATTACTTCTTTAGACAGAGATCCTACCTCAGGAGCTTGTTCAGGCAGTGATGATGAAGGCATTTCTTGTTCTATGGGTACCGGTGCTGGTACTGGGACTGGTTCTGGGATTGGTGCCGGGACTGGTTCCGGGACTGATGCCGGAAGTGATTCCAGGACTGGTGCTGGAACAGGTGCTGGGACAGGTGCTGGGACAGGTGCTGGGACTGCTTCTGGGACTGCTGTTGGTGCTGGCTCTGGTTCTGGTTCTGGTACTGGTTCTGAAACAGGTGCAGGAACTGGCACAAGAACAGGTGCTGGAGTAGGCTGTGGAACCTCTGGCCCTTCTTCATGCATAGGTGACTGTGACTGCTGAGGAGAAGGAGGTTCTGCTCCCTGTGGAGGCATGTGTGGTTCCTAAAACAAAGAACAGAAAATTTGTTAGTGATATATCAAGTCAGGTAAAAAATCAATGCAATATGTAATTGATGCAAAAGGGGCATGAATATTTTCAAGAAAACTTAGAAGAATTGAACTGGCAACTAGTGGGTTTGTGAGTTCCATGTAGCTCCAATTCCATGGCTAACAAGTTCCCCAATTCCCAACATCCATGCTTGTTGCTTGTGACTTCTGTAGTTTTGCCTTACATTTTTCATATCAGCATCCATTATAATTTTCTAAGCTGTGTTAGTATACATTTGATCTATACAATCATATCACTTACAAAAATTACACTGTCTTTCTCCTACCATCTCTTCTTTCATTATCTTCTGTGTCATAATTTTGTCATACACCTTACTTCTGATGCTCACAAGGCCTCTTAAAATTTTTATGTTTGAGCTGGAACCAATGACAGTTACTTATAAGTGGTGGTCCTAGGAAATGAATACCAGTCCCTTCCTTGCTAATCACTCAAAATCTGTCCACATCCTCACCTCCATCTGTAGGTGCACCCTTGAGTGATTGACACTTGGTTCTGGACTCACCCCAACGATCCTGGTCAATTTTGTAATTCCATTATGTTATTTAATTATTCTAAGCTGCTGTGGATACTGACTTACTTTATGCTGTTGTGATAATGATAGCTGCTGTAAATGCCTGTTGCTGTGCAATCAGCTGCTGCTGAATAGGTCGTCTCACTCTCTCACCCTTCCTCCACAACGTTATCTCCTGCAAGAAAACAATTATGAATGAGCTTAAATATACATTTCCTAATCTACTTGTATGTTCATCCATGTATAAATTGAAGAGCCAAGGAGACACAACACATCCCTTGTTGAGTCCCACCTTTACCTCAAACCACTCACTCTAAATTTCTGATTCTAAACACAGGCTCCACTACTCTTGCAAAATCTCTTGACTGCTCTTAAAAGCTTTCCTCCTATTTCATATATCTGCAATACCCAGAGTGCCTTCCTGTCTACCCTATCATAAGCCTTTTCCCAGTTCCATAAAAGCCCAAAAAACATCCTTACCTTTTCCTATAGCTTTCCTCACATATCCATCTTACCACAAAAAAATCTGATCTACGCATCCCCTACATGTCCTAAACCCACACTGTTCCTTACTAATTACTTCCTCTCTTCCTCTCCTAATCCTCTCAATCAAAACTTTCCCATAAGCCTTTCCAACTATTCTTAATAAAACTGATCTCTCTAAAACTATTACACTCACACTTGTTCTTTTTCCCTTGTAAAATGGAACTATACAAGCACTCCTCCAGTCCACCAGCACTCTACCCTCTCTTAAACAAACATTAAATAACCTTATCAGCCAGTCCACCATTACTGTACCTAATTTTTTTTACATTCTGCATGCACTCATCCAACACAGGTGCCTTACCTGCTCTCATCCTTCCTTATTTCTCATCCATTTTCCTCACTCATCACTGTCATTTTCTTAGCACTACCCACTGCAACTACCTTTCCCTTCCTATCCTCCTTCAAATTTAGCATACATATATGTACCATAGGATTTTCCCCTCTTACAAGGGAGGTAGCCAAAACATAAAGGCATAAAATCCACTCCCACTCATCTATGTATAAATTGAACAGCCAAGGCTACATAACACATATCTGGTGAAGTCCCACCTTTACCTTAAACCACTCACTCTCTCCATTTCTGATTCTAACACAAGCTCTACTGTTCTCATAAAAATGCTTGACTGCTCTTAAAAAAATTCCTCCTATCCCATATATTTGCAATACCTCCCACAGTGCCTTCCTGTCTAGTCTGTCATAAGCCTTTTCAAAATCCATAAAGTCCCAAAAAAATATCCTTACTTTTTCCTATAGCTTTCTCACATATCTGTCTTACCACAAAAATCTGATCCATACAACCCTACCTGTCTTAAACCCACACTGTTCCTCACTAATTATTCCCTCTGTTCCTCTCCTAATCCTCTCAATCAAAACTCTCCCATAAGCCTTCCCAACTACACTTAACAAACTGATCCCTCTGAAACTACTATACTCACACTTGTCTCCTTTTCCCTTGTGAAGTGGAACTATACAGGCACTCCTCCAATCCTCCAGCACTCTACCCTCTCTTAAACAAACAGTAAATAGCCTCACCAGCAAGTCCACCAACACTGTAGCTCCTTTTTTCAGACATTCTGCAAGACATCCATCCAACCCAGATGCCTTACCTGCTCTCATCATCTTAACGGCCTTCTCATCTTTCCTTATTTCTCCATTTTCCTCACTTATGACGGTCATTTTCTTAGCACTTTCCACTGCAACTACCTTTTGCTCCCTATCCTCCTTCACATTTAGCATACATAAATAAATATACCAAAGGCTTTTCCCCATTCCAAGGGAGGTAGCCAAAAAACAAAGGCATAAAACCACTCCCACCCATTCCATTCCCTACATACTCCACTCCCATCCCTCTTATCTTGGCACCTTCTGGATGACTGGTCATTCATGCATCTTGGCCACTGCCCTGGGTCAAAAACAGTGTTGCAAGACACAGCACATCCACAGCAAAGGTTGCTTCATTAAATCAGCGATCCCCCCCTCTTCGTCCCCTCATGCAGAAAAGGAGAAGACAGGGAGAAATCCCTTCAGGTTGTGTCAATTTATTTCTCACACATACTTCCTCTACCCCCATCCCCACCCACTCCCTTTCCTGCATCACAGTATCATCTATACACAACCTTCTCCACTCACCATCTTCTGTTCCTCTCCCATCTTTCCTCAACAGACATTCCCCTCTTTCCCAACACCCCTTTTACCCCATCCATCCATCACATCCTTGGTCATCCTCTCATGTTCACTCCCTCCACCTCTGCCTTCCACACTTCTTTTACTAATATTTTTTCACTCATTCATTCCATGTGTCAAAAAACCATCCCAATACTCTTTCATCAAACCTATTTCCCATCAAACTCCTTTTCCATCCCCACTCTCCCCTTCGCCTCCTTGTTTCTCACACTATCCAGCTTAGTAACCCCTATCATATTTCTCAGGCATTTCATTTCAAACACATTCAAATTCCTCCTCTCCTCCTATCTTATGTTCCACATTTTCTGCTCCATAGTGTTGTTGGCACAATCACTCCTTCATAAAAATCTCTTCTTAGCATCCATTCCCAAATGTGTATTTCACATTACACTTTTTAATCCCCCAAGGCATTTACCTTGCTTCTCCCAGTCTTCATTCTACTTCCACCTCCACTTCTCACTTCTCTGCCATATTCGCACCCAAGTACTTAAAACTAACCACTTCCTTCCAGTCTCTTTCCGTTTATACTCACTTCCAGTCTGCTGCCACTTATTCTCCTCTTGTACACCTCATCACCTTACTTTTACCCACATTTATCTTCAACTTCCTTCTTTTGCACACTCTCCCAAACGCTGTCACTAACTTCCTCAATCCCTCCTCTGATCCTGCTACAAGGGCAGTGTTGTCAGCAAACAACAACTGGCTTATCTCCCACTTC
>NW_027467710.1:4819695-4927195 GCF_046742065.1 Oratosquilla oratoria
AAGTTAGATTGAGAAATTGGTGTGTGAGTCAAAAACAATACATTGAAATACAAACTATGGTTAAAATACATCTGCGGGAAGGTATGGCCCAAAAACCCATAGCAGTTAAAGCACTGCTTCACATAAACGAATCCTCTTTTTCTATCTCTTACATAATTAAGGGTAGATCATTCACCCACAAAAACACTTCCGGGATAATCATAAATGAACTGAGAAGGGAATTTTAGCAACCTTCCAAGCATTAGTTGGGCACAGTTTCTAAAAATTTTCTTCTTCATCCCATAGGTCATACAGAATCTCTATTTAAAAATTACCCCTTTGGCATAGCTACAGGTGTAGGTGGGGGTTTAAACTTCCTTAATGTCCGATTTCTGTTTCAAGTTAAGGCCACCATGGCAGCTTGTTCATAAGAATTTTACAGGAGATTTAGGAAGGAATTTTTCTTCCAAAATCGTGTATACCTGCGATTTATTCAAATTTTACCCACAGCCAAGGTGGACTCTTCAGAGAAGTTTCTAAACTCGAACAAGTTAGCCAAACGTTCCCTTTTGCAAGAGTTGAGTTAATGAGCCACTTAGCTGGATTGGGAGGTCTCTGCTACATTTTCTTTTCTTTCCTCTAACCGGCTTTTCTGGATAAAAGATATCCAAGTTAGGGGGGCACATCTACCAACAAGTTGGGCTGAATGATTCCTCATTCTCATTACAAATATTTAGAATCCTAAGCAGGAAGACAGCTGCATCCTGAATTAGATAAGATAATGAGATGCCACACTAGTCCAAGCTTTAAAGGTTGTCAGTTAATTAACTCTGATCTACTTTCAAATTTGTTCCTCATTAATTATATTGTGAACTTTTCATATAAGTCTGTGATAACTCTATATCCAAGATGAGACATATTTAAATGTAAGATTCTATGAGCTCATGAGGGGCAGTATTTGATTGATTAATTTCTACCCGAAGTTCCTTTATTCAAGCCGGAGTCATCAACTGGGGTTTTTATTTTTGTTGAGCGTACATTCTTATTGTCAAACATTAGGATTGGCCGCATATTAGGAGAGGGATTGGTGGGGTTTAGGAGGTTGGGGATCATGGTAGTGCGTGGAGGTTGAGAATCATTCTGTTTCAACATCCGCCATCTATCGGGTATATTTCCAGAAACGGCCTCATTCACAACATGCAGTGCCTCGGAGGTGAGTTAAGAGACTATTGTCAACCCCCAGGGTAATGTTGTCCCATCTTTTGTATTTGTCCCATTTAGGATGGGTTCCCGGCGTAGTCACTCAGCATGTGGACAAGTGGATTAGGGAGAAAGGAAGTCTGTCAGCCTAGTACCTACCTCACCAAACATGCAGTTCCCCAGTCGGTGGGGGCTTCTCGGGCCCTTGCAGGGAGTGTGACCTCGCGGTATACATCCCCACTTCACTGGGTTCAGACATGTAGCTTGGGAGGCATTAAGATACCAGAACCTTCCTTAACCAGTATTAGAGAAAGATGGTGAAAAAGGAGAGTAGGGTAGCAAATATGAAGGATAGGGATGGGGGAATTCACAAAGGAAAGGGGTGAGGGACCCCCTATCTATTCACTACCCCAAAAACCTCATCCTAAAAACAACTGTCATAGGATGAGGTTGGTTGGTTTGTTGGTTTTTGGAGTTTTTGGCTAGTATGCCAAGCGCCGGAGCCTGGGGCCATTCAGCGCATATATATCTACTTATTCTTTAAAACATTTGTTTCAGTTCATCCACTCAATTTCTGTAGAAATTTAGATATGGTAAAACAAATCCATTTCCTTTCAAAAACATTTTATCCGATCTATGGGAGCGTCTTCTAAAACTTTAGTGATGGTAAGCCCTTCTAAAAGATTGTTTCTTCTAGCAGAGCTGAATTGTGGGCATTCCTTTAAAATGTGTGTTACTGTAAGATTCTTTCGACAAGTGGGGCAGAGGGAAGCCTGTCTCTCCGCTCCAGTCGTCAACAGGTACTTGTGGGTTAAAAAGGTGTGCCCGATTCTAAGGCGAGTCATGACGATACCTCTCCTCCTGTTTCCCTGGAAATGACTCCAAGGGATGACAGAGGGTTTGATGGATTTGAGCTTTAAATTGTTATTTCCATTATTCCATTGAAGTTGCCACTGTTCTCTGGTGTAACTTCTAATGCGGTTTTTAAAATCCATTTTGGGGATTTTGAGTTGGGAGATATGTGCCAGCCCAGCTGCTTCTTTAGCTGCAGTATCAGCTAACTCGTTTCCTTTTATTCCCAAATGGGAAGGCACCCAGCAGAAGTTCAGTTATTTTCTTTCTGCTACTGAGGAGGACCAGCCAATCTTGTATTTGTCCGATAATGGGGTTGACTGGTAATATTGATTTTATTGATGTTAAAATGCTCTTACAGTCTGTATGACAAATTTTTTGTCAGATGCATTATTAAAAATATAAATTAAAGCATTAAGAACTGCCAGCAGTTCTGCGGTAAAAATAGAAATGTTAAAATGAGCTCTCTTTTTTATAATAGATTGAGGGGTAATCACTGAGAAACCCACTCTGTCTGCAGTTTTTGATCCATCAGTGTATAGACTAGTTGCATCTGTGTGGGTCCTGCTGTGTTCAAGGAATTTACTTCTAAGTTCGGACTCTGGGCAGCTATTTTTCTTACACCATAAAGTGCAAATGTTGATTTTGGGTCTACACCAGGGAGGGTATTTAGCTGGTAAACTTTCTTCAACGTGTAGAGGGGTCAGGTCTATGTTCTTGGCACTATTTTCCAGTCTAACTTCCAGTGGTTTGGAGAGCTTAGGTCGAGTTGGAGCTCTGTCTTTGGGTGTTTTAGCAAACTTGTAGTTGGGGTTGTTTTTTGATGACAGTACTCTTGTTAAGTATCTCAATCCTAGTTCCTCCCTTCTAATTGGAAGAGGAGGAATGCCGGCTTCAACATTTAGGCTGTCTATGGGTGACGTTTTATACGCACCTGTGCAGATGCATATAGCCATGTTTTGGATGACATCTAGTTTTTCTAAGGTGGTTTTACAGGTGGCCCCATAGATTTGTCATCCATAATCTATCTTGCTTAGGCACAAGGCTTGGTATATTCGTATCAGAGTTGTTCTGTCAGCTCCCCAGTTGAAACGTGAAACTACTTTTAAGATGTTGAAGCGTTGTTTCACATTATGTATTATTTCATTAGTGTGTGTATTAAAGTTTTTTTTTTTTGTCAAGGCTTAGTCCTAGGTACTTGATCTGATCCTCGTATGGAAGAATAGATTTTTCCAGCATTAGGGTTGGGATTTCTTCTCTTATCTTTCTTTGGCAGAAGCGGACTGCTTTAGTTTTCTCCGGGGAGAATTTAAAGTCTCTCTTTTCTGCCCATGCAGTGGTACAGTTAATGGCAGTCTGTATTTTCTGGCTTGCCTCCAGTGCTGATGGTCTGCTACAGATTAGAACAATGTCATCTGCATATGCCAAGCTATGCACTTCGATCGGTACTTGTTCTAGTAGTCCGTTGATGGCTATGTTGAACAGTGTTGGGCTGAGGAACTTCCTTGGGGTATGCCTTCCTCCTGGGTGCAAGGTGAAGAGAGAGATGAACCTACTCTTACTTTTAGGATACGATCAGTAAGAAAATCTTTAATTGCAAAGAACATGTTTTCCTCCTATACCCCATTCGGCAAGTTGTTTTAGGATGCCACCACGCCAGGTGGTGTCATAAGCCTTTTCTAGATCGAAAAAGACTCCTATGGTTTGGCTCTGTGTAGCGAAAGCATTCTG
Source organism: Oratosquilla oratoria (assembly GCF_046742065.1). NCBI lineage: Eukaryota > Metazoa > Arthropoda > Malacostraca > Stomatopoda > Squillidae > Oratosquilla > Oratosquilla oratoria. The sequence goes on from NW_027467710.1 coordinate 4,823,458, forward strand.
AATTTCTCGGGTAAGAAATATCAGTGGGTCTATAGTGCTTCTGTTTTTTCTGAAGCCAAACTGTCTGTTTGAGAGGAGATTTTTCAACTCTAAAATCCATACAAGGCGCGTGTTGATCATTTGTTCGTATATTTTGCATACATAACTGGTTAGAGCAATGGGTCTATACCCTTCAGGGAGACTGGGTTTTTTTTCTGGTTTTGGTATGGTTATAATGATCGAAGTCTTCCACGACTTTGAAGATCCTGTAGTCCAAAATTTGTTTAGTATATTTAGTAAAAATTCTTTGGTGCATGTTGGAAGATGTGAAATCATTGAGTAAATTATATCATCCTCACCAGGTGAAGTTGGAGATGATAGAGGTATTGCGTACTCTAGTTCAGTTAGTGTAAAGGGGAGATTATATGCCTCCGTGTTTTTACTTTTTGGAGGGACAATTATTGTACTTTCTCGAAATTTTCTGAAGAAGGGAGTGTAGTAGAGAGCACTTGAAATGTTTGTGAAGTATCGTCCAAACGTTTCCGCTACCTCAAGGGGATCAGAAATTATTTCATTGTTAATTTTAAGGATGGGTAATGGAGATGTTACAAATTTTCCCATCAGTTTTCGGATTCTATTCCATACTAAGCTTACCGGATAGTCTTGTTTCAATTTACTTATGTATCTGATGAACGATTCCTCTCCTTGCTTTTTGAAAGTTTTCTTTTGTTTGGCCAGTGCTCTTTTGTAAGTTATTAGGTTAACTGTTATAGGTCGTCTGTTGTACTTTTTGTAGCAAATTCTAGTGGATTTTTCTGCTTAAGGCACAGGCATCTGTCCACCATGGAACTAGAGCGCGTCTAGGAATTCCTCGAGTTTTTGGTATAGACTTCATGGCCCCATTAATCATAATTCTCTCGAGGTGTTCGTAGGCAACATAGGCATTTGGAAAATCTTCATTATTTTTGTCAATTTTTGTGAAGTCTTGGTATGTTTTCCAATCTCCCTCTTCAACTTTCCATTTTGGTAAACAAGGGGATGGAATATTTCTATTTAATTTCATATGGATAGGAAAGTGATCGCTTCCGTATAAATTTTCATCTACAGACCACTGGTATTCTGGTTTCAACGAAGAGGAGCAGATCGTGAGGTCAATGGCAGATTTAGAATTATGGGTGATATCATATCTGGTTGGGGAACCTTTGTTTAGTAGTACAATGTCGTTATTGTCTAGTAGGTTTTCTACTATATTGCCCCAACGATTACATGCTCTTTCTCCCCACAGCCTGTGTCTTGCATTAAAATCCCCCATTAAAATGAATGGTTGGGGTAGCTGGTATATTAGGTTCTGTAGGTCTTCCAGTTTTAGTTGTCGGTGATTGCCTAATTCATCTTGCAATCTGTTTTCTAGTGAAGGTTCTAGATATAATGAGCATAGAGTAATCCATTTAGTTGTATAAATCTGAATTGCACATACTTGTAAAGCTGAATTTAACTGAAGGCTTCGATGATTCATTGACCTGATGAACAATTATGCCTGTACCTATCCCTGGTCCTCCTTGTATAGGTACACCTGGAAGAGGTGGGGATATGTAGATAGCATATTCATGTCCTAAATTTGGGGAAGTGTTTCCTAGCATAGTCTCTTGTAAGCAAATGGCAGAGACTTTATGTTCTTTAAAAAGGATCCTAAGTTGTTCTAGGTTAGAGTTGAAACCACGTATGTTCCACTGGATAAGAGACATTATTTAGGTCGCTTCTTTACTGGGTCTCTAGTGGGGCTTGTTTTAGGTGTCTCTTTTTTGGGTTTCCAGGTTTTGTTTTCTGAGTGGGATGGTCCCGAGTTGGAGTGATTGGATCTCTTTTGGCGGACACCTTCAGGTGTTACTTGGGTAGGAGAGAGAGTCCGGGGTCTTTTTTTATAGGAGTTTTGCATCTCCTTGGATTTTGAGTTTTGTACTTTTGGTTGTACAAGGTTGTGACTTTTCTTGCTTAGGGTCCTGTGGTCTGTTTTGTGGTTCTCAGAAGCAGATGGGGGGCCCCAAGGGGGCTTTGAGGATGTTTCATGTGCCATCGCAGAAGCCAGAGGGGCCTCCGGTGTAGCCTGGGGGGCCCCCCCGAGGAAGTCTGGGGGGCCCCCGAGGAAGTCTGGGGGGCCTCCGAGGAAGTCTGGGGGGCCTCCGAGGAAGCCTGGGGGGCCTCCGAGGAAGCCTGGGGGGGCTCTGAGGAAGTCTGGGGGGCCTCCGAGGAAGCCTGGGGGGCCTCAGAGGAAGCCTGGGGGGGCCTCAGAGGAAGCCTGGGGGGGCTCCGAGGAAGCCTGGGGGGCCTCAGAGGAAGCCTGGGGGGGCTCCGAGGAAGCCTGGGGAGCCTTCAAGGAAGCCTGGGGGTTCTCCGCAGGAGTTCGGAGGGCTTCCGAGGAAGCTTGGAGGGTCTCTGAGGAAGTCCGGTGGGTCCTCGAGGAAGTCCGGTGATCCCCCAAAGAGGGGGGATTAGAGGTTTCATCTAAAGGTCTGTGGTTTTTATCCTTGTTTGTTGAGAATGTTACAATGGTGTTGGATTTGTTTGTTTGGAGAACTTCACTGTAGGTTGTTTTTAGTAACAGCCTCTTTGCATGTCCTATGCTTAGTTTTTCTATGGAAGCTTTCAGGACAGCTTCTTGCTCCTTTTTATATGTAAGGCAGTTTCTGTTTTTAGTGTTGTGAGTTTCTTTACAATTTATGCATAGTTCTCGTTGGTCGCAGTCACCGTGTTCATTTTGGGAGCAATTACCACAGACTTTGTTCCTTGTGCATTTCCTTGAGGGATGACCATAGCCATAACAATTGTAACACTGTAAGGGTCTTTGTTTATAAGGGCAAATATTCATTTTTTCCTTGTCGATTATAATATCATAAGGGAGGTTCTCATTGTTAAATGTGATAAGAATCATGTGAGATCTTGGAATCTTATCAACTTTCCACATTGTTTCGGGGCACATTTCAAGAATTTCTTCTTCCGGCAATTCATGTAGGTCTTGGTTGAAAATAACCCCCTTGGCATAGCTAAAGTTGTTATGGGGTTTTATTTCTTTGATGATTCCATCAGGTTCAATTTTTAAGTTGGATATCATTGCTGCTTGAGTGGGAGATTTAGCATATATTAACTTGTTCGTCCAAATCTTGTAACTCTGGAATTTTCCAAATCTCCAGCTTTAACCTTTAATTGTTTCCTAAAAGTGCACAGGTTTGCTCGTTCTCCCTTGGTTGTTGCAATGAGCCAAGTAGCTGGCTTAGGTGTTCTTGAGATGTTTCCGTGTTGTGAGCTTTCGTTGTGCACTGTAGGGTAATATACATCTAGATTGGGTGGTACCTTATTGACCAAGGAGCATTTGATATCTTTTGCTATATTTTCTGAATAGGCCTTCTTTGCCTCATTGTGGGAAGAATATATTATCCACACTTGCCAATAGTTGCAAGTGTCTGACAGCTGTAGCCTAATTTCTTTTATGCATCCAAATTCACTGAATTGTTGTGAAATATTTTCATAATTCATGTTTAAAGTTAGACTCTCAATATGTAAAGTCTTTTCATTGCCTTTAAAGCTTGGTATTTCAAATGGTTCTAGTGTGACCATTGTTGGTTTGGCGGTATTAGTGGAAACTGCCTTCTCATTTAAATCTTTATCCTTATTCAGTCCAGGGTCTTTGTTGTCAAGATTTTCCTTTGCCTTGCGTGGGTCGTCAACTGGGTCGGAGGAGAGTTTATTTGGAAGGGTCAAATTTGTGGGAGTGTTCGTTAGTATTTTGGAAGGATGATTAGGAGGAGGATCAGGAGGATCAGGAGGATCAGGAGGATCTGGAGGAATGGGAGGAGGTAAGAGTTTAGGGTCTGTAATTGCAGGTAGTGGATTCGCCATTGTCAAGTTTATATTTCTTGGGCGTCACCATATATTAGAAAAATTTTAGTTGATGTATATGGAAGAAGATACTGCAGTTGCTTGGTGCCCCAAGCAACGAAAGAAGTAGTCTCTGCAGAGTCGGAAGGATCCAGAATACGACTAATTTCTCGGTCACGAGTATAAGCTTTCACAACCCGATTTGTCCTTTAGTTTTGTTCCATAGAGTATGGAGCCGGCGTTGCTACTCCCTGTGTGCACTGGAAGATGGATAGAGAGTCGGCAGTCAAAGGTAGCCCCTCTGCCCCTCCTCCACCAGCATACGGGGTTTTGCCCCTCGCAATGAGTAGGGACCTCGCGGTATATCCCATCACCCAGCTGGTTTCTGGTGGAGTTTCAGGGAAATCTTTAACTGTCAGAACCTCTCGAGTAGTAAAAGGAAAAGGTGAGAAAAGGAGATTAGGGCAGCGAATAAGAAGAAAAGGGATACGGAAGTTCACTGAGTAATGAGGGTGGAGGGTCCCCTATCTATTCATTACCACTGATATCTCACTCTCTGACAACTGTCATGGGGTGAGAGCGTCGAATCCAGAGAATAGTCCAGTTCATAATCAAGATCAGGCCGGGGTCATCAATTTATATTTGTCTGTTTGGCACAGTTTTAGTCGGGAAGCTCAGGATTGACCTCTCCAGCATGGTTGGACCTGGCTGGCAGAGCTCAGTCCTTCCTCGCAACACGCAAGCCCCCCCCCACTACTTCAAAGTACTGGGCCTCGGGGGGGGGGGGGGTTGCAATGAGCCAAGTAGCTGGCTTAGGTGTTCTTGAGATGTTTCCGTGTTGTGAGCTTTCGTTGTGCACTGTAGGGTAATATACATCTAGATTGGGTGGTACCTTATTGACCAAGGAGCATTTGATATCTTTTGCTATATTTTCTGAACAGGCCTTCTTTGCCTCATTGTGGGAAGAATATATTATCCACACTTGCCAATAGTTGCAAGTGTCTGACAGCTGTAGCCTAATTTCTTTTATGCATCCAAATTCACTGAATTGTGAAATATTTTCATAATTCATGTTTAAAGTTAGACTCTCAATATGTAAAGTCTTTTCATTGCCTTTAAAGCTTGGTATTTCAAATGGTTCTAGTGTGACCATTGTTGGTTTGGCGGTATTAGTGGAAACTGCCTTTTCATTTAAATCTTTATCCTTATTCAGTCCAGGGTCTTTGTTGTCAAGATTTTCCTTTGCCTTGCGTGGGTCGTCAACTGGGTCGGAGGAGAGTTTATTTGGAAGGGTCAAATTTGTGGGAGTGTTCGTTAGTATTTTGGAAGGATGATTAGGAGGAGGATCAGGAGGATCAGGAGGATCTGGAGGAATGGGAGGAGGTAAGAGTTTAGGGTCTGTAATTGCAGGTAGTGGATTCGCCATTGTCAAGTTTATATTTCTTGGGCGTCACCATATATTAGAAAAATTTTAGTTGATGTATATGGAAGAAGATACTGCAGTTGCTTGGTGCCCCAAGCAACGAAAGAAGTAGTCTCTGCAGAGTTGGAAGGATCCAGAATACGACTATTTACAAACAGGGGGTCTCGGTCACGAGTATAAGCTTTCACAACCCGATTTGTCCTTTAGTTTTGTTCCATAGAGTATGGAGCTGGCGTTGCTACTCCCTGTGTGCACTGGAAGATGGATAGAGAGTCGGTAGTCAAAGGTAGCCCCTCTGCCCCTCCTCCACCACCATACGGGGTTTTGCCCCTCGCAATGAGTAGGGACCTCGCGGTATATCCCATCACCCAGCTGGTTTCTGGTGGAGTTTCAGGGAAATCTTTAACTGTCAGAACCTCTCGAGTAGTAAAAGGAAAAGGTGAGAAAAGGAGATTAGGGCAGCGAATAAGAAGAAAAGGGATACGGAAGTTCACTGAGTAATGAGGGTGGAGGGTCCCCTATCTATTCATTACCACCGATATCTCACTCTCTGACAACTGTCATGGGGTGAGCGTCGAATCCAGAGAATAGTCCAGTTCATAATCAAGATCAGGCCGGGGTCATCAATTTATATTTGTCTGTTTGGCACAGTTTTAGTCGGGAAGCTCAGGATTGACCTCTCCAGCATGGTTGGACCTGGCTGGCAGAGCTCAGTCCTTCCTCGCAACACGCAAGCCCCCCCACTACTTCAAAGTACTGGGCCTCGGGGGGGGGGGGGGTTGCAATGAGCCAAGTAGCTGGCTTAGGTGTTCTTGAGATGTTTCCCTGTTGTGAGCTTTCGTTGTGCACTGTAGGGTAATATACATCTAGATTGGGTGGTACCTTATTGACCAAGGAGCATTTGATATCTTTTGCTATATTTTCTGAATAGGCCTTCTTTGCCTCATTGTGGGAAGAATATATTATCCACACTTGCCAATAGTTGCAAGTGTCTGACAGCTGTAGCCTAATTTCTTTTATGCATCCAAATTCACTGAATTGTTGTGAAATATTTTCATAATTCATGTTTAAAGTTAGACTCAATATGTAAAGTCTTTTCATTGCCTTTAAAGCTTGGTATTTCAAATGGTTCTAGTGTGACCATTGTTGGTTTGGCGGTATTAGTGGAAACTGCCTTTTCATTTAAATCTTTATCCTTATTCAGTCCAGGGTCTTTGTTGTCAAGATTTTCCTTTGCCTTGCGTGGGTCGTCAACTGGGTCGGAGGAGAGTTTATTTGGAAGGGTCAAATTTGTGGGAGTGTTCGTTAGTATTTTGGAAGGATGATTAGGAGGAGGATCAGGAGGATCAGGAGGATCAGGAGGATCAGGAGGATCTGGAGGAATGGGAGGAGGTAAGAGTTTAGGGTCTGTAATTGCAGGTAGTGGATTCGCCATTGTCAAGTTTATATTTCTTGGGCGTCACCATATATTAGAAAAATTTTAGTTGATGTATATGGAAGAAGATACTGCAGTTGCTTGGTGCCCCAAGCAACGAAAGAAGTAGTCTCTGCAGAGTCGGAAGGATCCAGAATACGACTATTTACAAACAGGGGGTCTCGGTCACGAGTATAAGCTTTCACAACCTGATTTGTCCTTTAGTTTTGTTCCATAGAGTATGGAGCCGGCGTTGCTACTCCCTGTGTGCACTGGAAGATGGATAGAGTGTCGGCAGTCAAAGGTAGCCCCTCTGCCCCTCCTCCACCAGCATACGGGGTTTTGCCCCTCGCAATGAGTAGGGACCTCGCGGTATATCCCATCACCCAGCTGGTTTCTGGTGGAGTTTCAGGGAAATCTTTAACTGTCAGAACCTCTCGAGTAGTAAAAGGAAAAGGTGAGAAAAGGAGATTAGGGCAGCGAATAAGAAGAAAAGGGATACGGAAGTTCACTGAGTAATGAGGGTGGAGGGTCCCCTATCTATTCATTACCACTGATATCTCACTCTGACAACTGTCATGGGGTGAGAGCGTCGAATCCAGAGAATAGTCCAGTTCATAATCAAGATCAGGCCGGGGTCATCAATTTATATTTGTCTGTTTGGCACAGTTTTAGTCGGGAAGCTCAGGATTGACCTCTCCAGCATGGTTGGACCTGGCTGGCAGAGCTCAGTCCTTCCTCGCAACACGCAAGCCCCCCCACTACTTCAAAGTACTGGGCCTCGGGGGGGGGGGGGTTGCAATGAGCCAAGTAGCTGGCTTAGGTGTTCTTGAGATGTTTCCCTGTTGTGAGCTTTCGTTGTGCACTGTAGGGTAATATACATCTAGATTGGGTGGTACCTTATTGACCAAGGAGCATTTGATATCTTTTGCTATATTTTCTGAATAGGCCTTCTTTGCCTCATTGTGGGAAGAATATATTATCCACACTTGCCAATGGTTGCAAGTGTCTGACAGCTGTAGCCTAATTTCTTTTATGCATCCAAATTCACTGAATTGTGAAATATTTTCATAATTCATGTTTAAAGTTAGACTCTCAATATGTAAAGTCTTTTCATTGCCTTTAAAGCTTGGTATTTCAAATGGTTCTAGTGTGACCATTGTTGGTTTGGCGGTATTAGTGGAAACTGCCTTTTCATTTAAATCTTTATCCTTATTCAGTCCAGGGTCTTTGTTGTCAAGATTTTCCTTTGCCTTGCGTGGGTCGTCAACTGGGTCGGAGGAGAGTTTATTTGGAAGGGTCAAATTTGTGGGAGTGTTCGTTAGTATTTTGGAAGGATGATTAGGAGGAGGATCAGGAGGATCAGGAGGATCTGGAGGAATGGGAGGAGGTAAGAGTTTAGGGTCTGTAATTGCAGGTAGTGGATTCGCCATTGTCAAGTTTATATTTCTTGGGCGTCACCATATATTAGAAAAATTTTAGTTGATGTATATGGAAGAAGATACTGCAGTTGCTTGGTGCCCCAAGCAACGAAAGAAGTAGTCTCTGCAGAGTCGGAAGGATCCAGAATACGACTAATTTCTCGGTCACGAGTATAAGCTTTCACAACCCGATTTGTCCTTTAGTTTTGTTCCATAGAGTATGGAGCCGGCGTTGCTACTCCCTGTGTGCACTGGAAGATGGATAGAGAGTCGGTAGTCAAAGGTAGCCCCTCTGCCCCTCCTCCACCAGCATACGGGGTTTTGCCCCTCGCAATGAGTAGGGACCTCGCGGTATATCCCATCACCCAGCTGGTTTCTGGTGGAGTTTCAGGGAAATCTTTAACTGTCAGAACCTCTCGAGTAGTAAAAGGAAAAGGTGAGAAAAGTAGATTAGGGCAGCGAATAAGAAGAAAAGGGATACGGAAGTTCACCGAGTAATGAGGGTGGAGCCCTATCTATTCATTACCCCTGATATCTCACTCTCTGACAACTGTCATGGGGTGAGGGCGTCGAATCCAGGGAATAGTCCAGTTCATAATCAAGATCAGGCCGGGGTCATCAATTTATATTTGTCTGTTTGGCACAGTTTTAGTCGGGAAGCTCAGAATTGACCTCTCCAGCATGGTTGGACCTGGCTGGCCCAGCTCAGTCCTTCCTCGCAACACGCAAGCCCCCCCTCTACTTCAAAGTACTGGGCCTCGGAGGGGAAAGGGAGTTGGAGTTAGGGTTGATGAAAGAATAATAGGATGGTTTGGACACATGGAAAGAATGAGTGAAGAAAGACTAGTAAAAGAGGTATGGAAGGCAGATGTGGAGGGAGTGAACATGAGGGGACGTCCTAGGATGAGATGATGGATGGGGTGAAGGGGGCTTTGGGGAAGAGGGGAATGTCTGTTGAGGAAGGACTGGAGAGGACAGAAGACAGGGGTAAATGGAGAATGGTTGTATATGGATGATGTTATGATGCATGAGGTGGAATGGGTGGGGGGAGGGGGGGGGAAGGTAATATGTGTGAGCAAAATTTGACACAGCCCAAAGGGATTTCTCCCCATCTTCTATTATGCATGGAGGGACAGAGAGGGGGGGGGTCGCCAATTTAATGAAGGGGCCTTGCTGTGGATGTGCTGTGCCTTGCGTCACTGCCTCTGACCCAGGGCAGTGGATAAGGTGCAGGGATGACCCGTCATCCAGGAGGTGCTAAGATGGGAGGGAGGGTGGAGGGAAGTGGAGTGCATTTAGGGATGGAATGGGTGGGAATGATTTTATGCCTTTCTTTTTGGCTACCTCCCTTGTAAGGGGGAAAAAGTCTTGGTATATGTATGTATATTTAGATTAGAACTCATGTATTGTTTGAGCTTCGGCTATATCAGCTTCTAAGCTATTCCACATATTTATACATCTACCTGTATATGGAAAACACACATTACAAAATGTGGTCTTTCTTAATTTACTTCAATGACCTCTTAAAGCCCTCCCATCTTTAATCAAGAGATCTTTTCTATCAATGCAATCTAATCCCTTTAGTGACCTGAACACTGTAATCATGTCATCTTTTTCTCTTTGATCTTTCAAAGTTGGTAGACCCAGTACTCTTAGTCTTTCCTTATATAGTTTATCTACTAGGCTGCGGACCAATTTGATTGCTGCCCTTTGTATTCTCTCAATCTTGCTTATATCCTTCAATCTGTTTGGGGACCATTCTACTGACATATTCTAGTCAGGGTTTTGATGAATTTTTTCATCATCTCCTCATCCACATAATGGAATGCCATTCTAATCTTCTGTGGTAGTCCATATGTCTCTCCCATAATCCTGCTGATATGTCAGTTGTCTTTTATCAATAGTCCCAAGTATTTTTCCTCTTTTGCTTTTGTAATGTATTTGCTTCCCAAAGAATAATTTAAGGATGGCCTTTTACTATTTTTGCCCATTTGCAGTAGTTTGCATTTTTGGTATTAAACTTCATTTCCCATTACTGGCTCCATGCAAAATATTATCTAAATATTTTTGCAATATTCTCCTACCCTCCTCATTTTTCACTCGTCAAGATTTTTGCATCATCTGCAAACATGTTGGCATAGCTTGCTCCTTCCATCATGTATTAACAGATAAACATTATTGGTGCAATCACTGAACCTTGTGGAACTCCACTCTTTACTGCTCTCCAGTTTGACATCTTGTCCTTTACCACTGTCCTCATGTATCATTCCTTCAAAAAGTCTTTGATCCATCTTAATAGTTTGCCTTTCAGTCCTCCAACATGCTCCAATTTCCACATAAGTCAACTGTGAGGTACATATAACAAAGGCTTTCCCCCTTGCATGGGAGGTGGAGAAAAAGAAAAAGAAAAAAGAAAAAAGAAAATCCCACCCATTCCATCCCCAACATACTCCACTCCCCTCCACCCCCTTCCCTCCCTCTTATCTTGGCACCTCCTGGAAGATGGGTCATCCCAGCATCTCGCCCACTTCCCTAGGTCAGAAGCAGTGTCAAGACACAGCACATCCACAGCAAGGCCACTTCATTAAATTGGCGACCCCCCCCTCTCCATCCCCTCATGCAGAAAAGGAGACGACAGGGTGAAATCCCTTCGGGCTACGTTAATTTATTTCTCATACATACTTCCTCAACCCCCATCCCCCATCCACTCCCCCTCATGCATCACAACACCATCCATATACAACCATTCTCTATTCACCCCTATCTTCTGTCTTTTGTCCTTCCTCAACAAACATTCCCCTCTTTCCCAATACCCCTTTTACCCCATCCATCCATCTCATTCTAGGTCACCCCCTCATGTTCACTCCTTCCACACCTCTTTTACTAATCTTTCTTCACTCATCCTTTCCATGTGTCTAAACCATCCCAATACTCCTTCATCAACCCTATCTCCCACTTCTCTTTCCACCCCCGTTCTCCTTCTCACCTCCTAATCTCTCACTCTATTCAGCCTAGTAAACGGTATCATACTTCTCTTGTACAGCGCTTTTTCACTAACAATAAAAGGAAACACCTAGTTGTAATTATGAAAGAGAAGCAGTTGTATTTATCAAGTGACCGAAATGGTAAAAGATGTTTCAAGTAAAGAGTGCAAATAGTGTGTTACACAAAATTGAGAAAGAAAAAGAAGAAAAAGTGAACCAATGAAGAGAGGTTTGGACATGAGCAGAGTCGAGTCACCGCTGGGGGTAATACCAAAAAAATCATGCATGATTGATACCCCGAAATCAACTCAAAGGTGGGACACCAATGTTTTTTCAGGATTTCCAAAAGAAAGAGAATTATTAGACAGAGGTTTAGATGTAGAAAAAGAAACTAGGTATAAAATGTACTATGAAATCGGAACATTGCTGATTTGATGGAGGAATTAACAGATTTGAAATATGAATATAGGGCAATGTACAGAGAGATACACTAACTACAAAGAGCTAATGAGATGAACCAAAAGCTTAATGATCTAGAAAATGAATTAAATATGGTCAGAAGTGAAAATGAAAGAATGAGAAATGAAGATAAATGTAAAAATGGGGCATTGAAAAAAAAAGTAAAAGAATAAATACAAGCAGTGACCAAGAAAGGAGAAACATTCAAGGAGATGGATCTCCTACAAATAAAGAATCAATGGAAACTAGAACAAGAAAATCAGAAAAATAATCTTTAAAGAAATAGTACAACAGCAGGTAGACAAAAATGCTAAAGAAATGGTAATTATAGTAATTAAAGAAAAGGAAAACTGGGTAAGAGACACAGTATTTACCTAGTTGTATTTTGCGGGAAGGGGAGCTATGCTCGTGGTGTCCCGCCATTGTATCTCACAGTGTCTAGTTTGCTTTTAAACTCATGAATGGTTTTTGCGCATACTATTTCATTATCCAGTTTGTTCCAAGTGTCCAAAACTCTATGTGGAAAACTGTTTTTCTTCAGTTCTCTTCTATAAAAAAAAGTGCATTGTAGTTTATGGTATCAAAGAAAAACAATGTATACAGATACCAAAGAGAAAAAGAGAAAGAAATTTCAAAAGCAATTCTGAAAGAGATACACGAGGAGGGACAGGTAATAGACAAAGAGATAGAAGTACATAGTATGGGACAGTACTCTATAGAAAAGCAGTATAGGCCACTAGAAATCAAACTAAGGTCTCAAATGATAGCTGAAAAAATACTATCAAAAGCAACAAAGTTGGCAATTAGTGAAAATGACAAAAATGTATGGATAAAAAAAGAAATGAACAATAAGAGAAAAGAGAAAGAAAAGACACTTAGAAATGAAGCAAATGAAAAAAACAGAGAAGAACAGACTGAAAAAATTTAGTTTTTCTGTTAGAGTACTGGACCTGAAGCTGAGAAAACGGTACATATAAAAAAAATGAAACAAATTAAATAACATATACTAACATATATGGCAGGATTTCAGACCTAAACAAATTAAACATCTATCTGTCAGTAGAGAAACCAGACATAATAGTAATTGTGGAGAAAAATAGAAAGGAGAAACAGGGTGGAGTCATGTTTTTTACTAAGGCAAAGATAACAGAAGGAAAAAATAATGTGGAATTGATTATGATTAAAGTTGAAAATAGAGACATGAAAAGTAGAAAATTTGTAGTATTACATGTGCCCCCAAGAACACAGTCTTGGACATATAGTGATCATTCCAAAATGTTGGAAGACACAAAGAATGCATTAATTGAATTACTGAAAGGAGGAAACATAGTAATTATGGGTGACTTTAATTCAATAGAAATATTTTAGGATGAAATGACAATGAAAGGTGGACAAGACCTTTGGGGTCTACTGGATACGACTAATGAATACACATTGACTCAATGGGTAAAGGAAAATATCAGGTATGGAAACAATGAAAAACCGCAGAGACTAGATTTAATATTTACATCAGAGCCTGAAATCGTGGATAAAATTAGATACAAGACATCAACTGGGAAGAGTGACCACATACTAACAGAGTTCAAACTAAAAGAACAGATTGATCTGAGAAGAAACAAGAAACATAGAAAAGGAAGACTAATGTACAATAAAACAGATTTTGAGAAAAAAAATTCTTTCAAAGTGCAAAATGGGACAACTTCTTAAATGAAGAAACATATATGGAAGAGAAGAGGAACATATTAAGAGAAAATTATGAGGGAACAGACAAATGCATACCAATGAAGAAACAAGAACAGGTGTACAAAAAATGTAATGAGGCTAAAGATAGAAGAGATAAAGTCTGGAAAAGATGGGAAAAAAATGCAAGTGGGAAATATACATTAAACTAAGAAATGAATACATAAAAATATGCAGGGAAGAAAAGAGAAACTATGAAAAGGACATAATAGAAAAATGCAAGGACCAACCTAAACTATCCTACAGGTATGTGAATGAAACTAAAAGAAACATGAAATAGTGAAACTGCATCGAGGGAATAATGAATATATAGATGTAGAAATGGCTGAAATTATGAGCAAACGTCTTAATTCTGTGTTCACAATTGAAAATACACAAAATTGGGAGGAAAGACAGAAAGATGCCCCCCCTCCCATGAAAGAAATAACTGACACAGAAGGAAATAAGGGACCAAATAAAAAACCTTGACATCAGAAAATCACACAGGCCAGATAGAATTGCAAATTGGATATTAAAAGAATGTACAGATGAACTAATGGACAAAATTCACAAGATAATTGACTTCTCACTCAAAAAGGAAAAGTACCACAAGACTGGAAAAATTTAAATATTGTACCTTGCTGTGGATGTGCTGTGTCCTGCGACACTGCTTCTGACCCAGGGCAGTGGACAGGGTGCAGGGATGACCCGTCATCTAGGAGGTGCTAAGATGGGAGGGAGGGTGGAGGGGTGTGGAGTGTTTTCGGGGATGAAATGGGTGGAAATGTTTTTGTGCCTTGTCCTTTTTGGCTGCCCCCCTGGTAAGGGGGAAAGAAGCCTTGGTATATGTATATATGTATGTACCAATATACAAAAGAGGGGACAAAGAAAATCCAACTAACTATAGACCGGTCTCCCTTACAAGCACAATATAAAAAAGATATGTGAAAAAGTTATCAAAAGTAAATGGATCATTTGGAAGAGAGTAATATACTAAATCCAAAACAATTTGGATTTAGACATGGAAAATCATGTGCCACAAACTTGATTTGGTACTCTAGGCTAATAGAAATAATGCAAGAAAGGGACAGATGGGGAGATTGTGCCTTCTTAGATTTATAAAAAGCATTTGATAAAGTACCACACAAAAAGCTACTAAAAAAAATTTGAAATAATAGGTGTAGTACAAGGAAAGTTATTGGAATGGATGGAAGATTTCTTGACTGGGAGAAAAATTATTGTGGTACTTAGAGACAAGAACTTGACCTGGGAAAAATGATAAATGGAGTCCCACAAGGTTCTGTATTGGCTCTGATAATGTTTGCCATATATATAAATGACATGGATGAAGGTGTGGAATGTTATATAAATTTCCTTGCAGATGCTGCAAAACTACTAAAGAGTAGGTACAGAGGAAGATTGTAAATCACTACAGAGAGACCTGGATAAAGTCTGGGAATGGAGTCAAGAGTGTGAAGTGAACTTCAATATCAAGAAATGTAGTATAATGGAATTTGGAAAAAGTAAAAATAGAATATAGGGACAATATAAAATTGGTACAAAGGAAATTAAAAAAGTTAACTCGGAAAGGGACCTAGGAGTAATTATCAGCAATGACATGGCACCAGACAAACATATCAACAAAATAGTCAGAGAAACTTTCAATTTACTAAGATCAATGAAAGTGGCCTTTGACTACTTGGATGAAGAAATGGTAAAGAAAATATTAGATACATTGATAAGACCAAGACTGGAGTATGCTGTGACACTATGGACACCCAGTACTAAAAAGAATATAAAGAAATTAGAAAGAACTCAAAGATGGCACCAACGCTCTCCAAGTTGAAATACAAATGAAGATTGTCCAAACTCGAACTACCAATCCTGGAACAAAGAAGAGAAAGTGAAGTTCTACTGACCATCTACAGAATTATGAAAGGGACGGAAGTCCTCGATAGAGATGATTTACTAAAATGGGATAAAAGAAAAACAAGAGGACATGAAAAGAAAATTAAAAAGGATAGTTATAGAAGAGATCTGAAAAAGAATAGGTTCACACACAGAGTGGTGCATATCTGGAATAAATTGGATGAAGAAACAGCAAGTGCAAAAACTATACAAGAATTTAAGAAAAAACTAGATGCTCAAGGATACAAAGATGGGTCACTACAAGCATAGCTCTCTTCCCATAAAATACAACTAGGTAGGTAATACATTCAAAATCCACCTCTCTTCCTCTCTTATGTTCCATATTTCTTCCCCATACAGTGCTATTGGCACAATCACTCCTTCATACAATCTCCTCTTAGCATCCATACCCAAATGTCTATTTCTCATTACACTTTAATCCTCCAAGGCATTTACTTACTTCTCTCAATCTACATTCTACCTCCACCTCCCCTCCTGCCTTTCCCGCCACATTTGCACCCAAGTACCTAAAATTATCCACTTCCTCCAGTCTCTCTTCCTTAATATTCACTTCCAGTCTTCTGCCACTTTCTCCCCTTGTACATCTCGTCACCTTGCACTTACCCACATTTACCTTCAACTTTCTTCTTTTGCACACCTTCCCAAACTGTCACTAACTTCCTCAAACCCTCCTCTGATCCTGCTACAAGCACAGTGTCATCAGCAAACAACAACTGGCTTATCTCCCACTTTTCTCCATTTTCTTTAATCATCTCCAATCCCTGACCCACTACCCTTGCATTTACCTCTTCCACCACCCCATCCATGTATAAATACAACAGCCAAGGTGACATAACACATCACTGATGAAGTCCCACCTTTATCTCAAACCACTCTCTCCATTTCTAATCCTAACACAAGCTCTACTACTCTTGTAAAAACTCTTGACTGCTCTTAACCTCTTCACTCCGGGGCACATCGCACGTCTGGCAGCATTAGCTGCCCGACGTGCGATGTTGCGTCACAATAATTGCATTATAAAAAATAAAGTCAGTGCTCAATCGTTCTCTCTCTTTCACCCGTGAATTTTGATAACCATAGAAAATATGATGAAGCCAGTTTAGAGAGAATGGAGGTTATGTAGGTATGACTACAATAAATATAATCAAGATGCTGACTTTGGCATCATCGCGTACCCACTTGCTCCTCATGCCGCCTACGTGGGCGTCACCGTATGGAAGTGGTTAAAAGCTTTCCTATCCAATATATCTGCAATACCTCCCAAAGTGCCTTCCTGTCTACTCTGTCATAAACCTTTTCCAAATCCATAGAAGCCCCCCACCCATGAAAAAAAAAAAAAAAAAAAAATCCTATAGCTTTCTCACATATCTGTCTTACCACAAAAATCTGATCTACACAACCACTACCTGTCCTAAACCCACACTGTTCCTCACCAATTACTCCCCCTGTTCCTCTCCTAATCCTCTCAATCAAGACCCTCCCATAAGCCTTCCCAATTACACTTAACAAACCAATCCCTATGAAATGACTACACTCACACTTGTCCCCTTTTCCCTTTTAAAGTGCAACTATACAGGTACTCCTCCAGTCCTCTGGCACTCTACCCACTCTTAAACAAACATTAAATAACCTCACCAGCCAGTCCACGAACACTGTGCCTCCTTTTTTCAGATATTCTGCATGACATCCATCCAGATCAGGTGCCTTACCTGCTCTCATCATCTTAACAACTGCATTCACTTCATCTTTCCATATTTCTCCTCCATTTTCCTCACTCATCACAGTCATTTTCTTAGTGCTTTCCACTGCAACTACCTTTCCCTCCCTAGCCTCCTTCACATTTAGCAACTCCCTAAAATACTCTGCCCATCTTCCTCTTACTACCTTCTCTTGCATTATCATCTCTCCATCTGCACCTTTTACCCTTTCTTCTCTACTTGATTCACCTCTTCCTCTCTTAATTTCCTTCCAAAATATCTTTTTATTACTTTCAAAATTTTCTCTCATACTCTCTACCTCATTTCACATCTACTCTCCTCTTTGCCTCCATCTTATGCTTTCTCTTCCCTTTTTTTTGTACCTCTCATATGATTCTCTCATCCTATTTTGTAAGCAATCTGTGAAGGTTTGCATCTTCTTTTGTACAACCTTCTTTGCTTCCTCATCCCACCACTCACTACCCTTCTTTCTATTTCCTCCCATCCTCCTTGTGCCACACACCATCTTTGCACACACTGAGTTACTTTATTAAATATCTTCTCTAGGTCCAGGTACATGCAGTCCACCCACCTCTATCTCTCTTGCAGCATATCAATCACTCAAGTAAAAGCTTCCAAATCTGAAACCAAAACTGTGTCAGAATGTTTATCTTTTTGACATGGTGGTCCATCGATCTTTCACAATCCTTTCACATAATTTCACTGTTGTGATAGTGATACTGGCCTATAATTTATTGGCATTTCCTTGTTTTCATCTTTGTGAATTGGCACCATGTTTGCCCTTTTCCAATCAAGTGCCACAATGCCTTCTTTCAATGAACATGTAATATGACTGATTTGATTTGATTTGATTTATGGAATTTTTGGCTTGAAGGCCAAGCACCGGAGCCGGTAGGCCATTCAGCGCATATCTATTGTATGTGAATATATAAAATTTCAAGTAAAACAGTAAAAACAATAAGCACTCGCAAAAATAACTCAAAACAAGATACACTCACAAGCAATCATAAACACAATTTTAAATTTCATAAAATAAAGTGATGTCTTTTAAAAACTTTAAAACATTCTTCACATGAGCCTCCTCCCCAAAAATTTCTTTAAGAGATAAATTTGTTAAAAAGTTTGCCCTGCGCTTATTAGAGTATGCAGGGCACTGAATTAAAATGTGTTTAATTGTAAAAACAACTTGGCAAGTGGGGCACTGGGGGGCCTGCCTTTCTGCTCCACTGGCTTTCAAAAATTTATGGGTAATATAGGAATGGCCAATTCTTAATCTTGTTAAAACAATACTTGATCTTCTGTCCAAAGAATGAGACTTCCAAGGGCTCACCACGGGGTGAATCTCTTTTAACTTGTAACTACCGTCCAGCCTTGTCCATTGTTCTTACCACTTCTCCATTGCATATCTATGAATTACTTGTTTGAAGTCTGTATGTGGGATTTTTGTGACTGTTATATGGCTGAGTCTAGTAGCGGCTTTGGCTGCAACATCAGCCTGTTCATTTCCAGTGATACCCACATGGGATGGCACCCAGCAAAAGTTTACTTTTATTTTCTTCTGGTTGTTAATTAGTATCAACCAGTCCTGTATTTCTTGGACTAAACAGAGAAGAGGCAATAATTTAAGAGAATAGAATGCTCAGAGAGTCTGTAAAAATAAGGTTTATATGAGATGGAATGGAATTAAAAACAAATTTCAGGGTGTTGTTGACTGCCAGCAGTTCAGCAGTAAAAATAGAGCTAAAATAAGGCAACTTCCTCTTTAAAACTGTGCTATCAGATACAACAGCATAACCAACACCATCTTGGGATTTTGATCCATCTGCATAAATAAAAACTGAATCAGCATGTACTGATAAGTGTTCTAAAAATTCACTCCTTAGCTCCACAGCAGTTTTATTTTTCTTGTTTTTAATAGGACAAATTACAGTGGGACATCGGTTCCAAGGAGGGAATTTGGGAGGTGTGATCTTAGCAATTGTAGCAGGAACAAATCCTACCTCCTCTGCCCCAACTTCACATCTCATTTCTAGAGGTTACAATAGAGTACTTTTTCTTGGAGCTCTGTCTACTGGCTGTTTAACATATTTGATTGATTTATGAAATTTTTGGCTTGAAGGCCAAGCGCCAGAGCCGGTAGGCCATTCAGCACATATTTATCTTATATAAATAAAAATTTAAGTAAAACAGTAAAAACAATAACTCACAAAAACACATCACAACATACACTCACAAGCAATCATATACACAATTTTAAATTTCATAAAATAAATTGATGTCTTTTAAAAACTTTATAACATTCTTCACATGAGCTTCCTCCCCTAAAATTTCTTTAAAAGATAAATTTGTTAAAAAGTTTGCCCTCCACTTATTAGAGTATGCAGGGCACTGAATTAAAATGTGTTTTATTGTAAAAACAATTTGGCAAGTGGGACATTGGGGGGCCAGCCTTTCTGCTCCACTTGTCATAAAAAAATTATGATTTTTTATTTATGGAGTTTTTGGCTCGAAGGCCAAGCACAGGAGCCGGTAGGCCATTCAGCGCATATTTATCTTTTAGTTTAAAAGATAAAATAAAAATAAAATTCAAGTAAAACAATTAAAACAATAGACATTCACGAACACACTTCAACAACACACACTCACAAGCACTCACACACACAATTTTAAATTTCATAAAATAAATTTATGTCTTTTAAAAACTTTAAAACGTTCTTCACACAAGCTTCCTCCCCTAAATTTTCTTTAAAAGATAAATCTGTTAAAAAATTTGCCCTGCACTTATTAGAGAATGCAGGGCACTGAACTAAAATGTGTCTTATTGTCAAAACTACTTGGCAAGTGGGACATTGGGGGGCCAGCCTTTCTGCCCCACTTGCCATTAAAAATTTGTGTAATGTAGGAATGGCCAATTCTCAGTCTTGTCAAGACAATGCTTGACCTTCTGTCCAAAGGAGGACACTTCCACGGGTTCACTAAGGGATGAATTTCTTTTAATTTATAACTGCCGTCCAGCCTTGTCCATTGCTCTTGCCACTTCTTCATTGTATAACAATGGATCACTTGTTTCAAGTCCGTATGTGGGACTTTTCAGTCTGCTATATGGGTGAGCCTAGTGGCGGCTTTGGCTGCAGCATCGGCCTTTTCATTTCCAGTGACACCCACATGGGACGGCACCCAGCAAAAGTTTACTTTTATATTCTCTGTTGTTTATGAGAATCAGCCATTCCTGTATTTCTTGCACTAACAAATTATGAGGCAACAAATTATTTACAGAGGATAGAATGCTCATGGAATCCGTAAAAATAATGTTCCTACCACACGGAACAGAATTAAAAACAAACTTCAGGGCGTTGCTGACTGCCAGCAGTTCAGCAGTAAAAACAGAGCTAAAATCAGGCAACTTTCTCTTTAAAACTGTGCTATCAGTTACAACAGCACAACCAACACCGTCTTGGGATTTTGATCCATCTGTATAAATAAAAATTGCATCAGCATGTACTGATAAATGTTCTAAAAATTCATTTTTTAGATCTACAGCAGTTCTGTTTTTCTTCTTTTTAAGAGGACATATTTCAGTTAGGTATCAGTTCCAAGGAGGGAATTTGGGAGGCGTGATCTCAGCAATTGTCTTAGGAACAAGTCCTACCTTCTCTGTCCCAACTTCACATCTCACTTTTAAAGGTTTCAGCAGAGTACTTTTCCTTGGAGCTCTGTCTACCGGCTGCTTTATAAATTTGAAGTTTGGATTCTGTTTGGATGTCAAGACCCGAGATATATATCTAAGGCTTAATTCCTCTCTGCGAATATACAGGGGAGGAATTCCTGCGTCCACATACAAGCTATCCACTGGAGATGTTCTATAGGCTCCCGAACAGATCCGTAAAGCCATATTGTGGACTATATCAAGCTTCTTCAGTGAACTTTTACATGCCGATCCATAAATTTGACATCCGTAATCCATTTTGCTAAGGCACAATGTTTGGTAAAGCCTTATTAAAGTTACACAATCTGCTCCCCAGTTGAAACCAGACACTACTTTTAGTATATTAAGTCTCTGTTTGACAGTGTATACAACCTCGTTTATGTGATTTGTGAATGTCAACCTTTTATCCAATACCAGACCCAAGTATTTTACTTCATCTTCATACGGTAATATGACACCCTCTAAGAATAGTGTCGGTATTTCTTCCTTGCGTCTTAGTCTGGAAAACCTTATGGTTTTGGTTTTTTCAGCAGAGAATCTGAAGCCCCTGCAATTAGCCCATGCTGTTGCTAAGTTAATAACCTCTTGAATCTTTTGGCCCGTTTCTAATGTTGTCGATTTGCTGCACACAATAGCGAAGTCATCAGCATAAGCCAATCCATGAACTCCTGTGGGAACTTGTTCTAATAAAATATTAATGGCTATGCTGAAGAGTGTAGGACTCAGAACACTTCCTTGGGGAATCCCTTCCTCTTGAAGATGTGCAAAAGAGAAAGAAGAGCCCACTCGGACTTTTAGATAACGGTCAGATAAGAAGTCCTTTAAACAATTGAACATATTACCCCCAATACCCCACTCTGCAATTTGTTTCAGAATGCCTCCCCCGCCAGGTAGTATCGGATGCATTTTTCAAGTCAAAAAACACACCAATGCTAGAGTTCTCAATTGCGAAGGCATTCTCAATCTCAAGAGTGATAAAAAGTAAGGGGTCCAGAGTGCACTTATTTCTTCTAAATCCAAACTGTCGGTTAGATAGCAGATTTTTCGATTCCAAAAACCAAACTAAACGCGTATTAACCATTCATTCATAGATCTTACAAATGCAGCTTGTGAGAGCACTAGGTCTGTAACTTTGTGGGTCATGAGGGTCTTTTCTTGCCTTTAAGATGCCTATGATGATTGAAGTCTTCCAAGATTTAGGAGAAGATCCACAAGACCAAAATTTGTTCAACACATTTAAAAGGAATTTCTTCGACGATATGGATAAGTGACCAACCATGGAATAAAGAATGTCATCCTCTCCAGGAGAGGTTGGGGAGGATAAAGATAAAGCATGATCCATTTCATCCAAGGTGAAGAGAAGATTATATGCCTCCGAGTTCGTATTGGTAGGAGGAATAATCGTGGTCTTGGCTCTAATTCTTCTGAAATCATCTGAATAATGTAGTGGGCTTGAAATATCAGCATAATGTCTTCCAAAAGCCTCTGCTACTTCTCTTGTATCCGATATAAAAGAGTCATTTATCTTCAGAATGGGTAAAGGAGATGGAGTAAACTTTCCTTGTAATTTTCAAATCCTATTCCATACTAAGGTAGGGGAAGAGTCATATTTCAATTCGCTAATATATTTAATGAAGGATTCCCTCCTTGCTTTCTTGAAGATTTTCTTCTGCTTTGCTCGAGCTCTTCTGTACGTTATCTTATTGACTAAACAAGGGTATCTCCGATATCTCTTATAGCAAGTTCTTGTAATCTTTCTGCTTAAAGCACATTCATCGCTCCACCAGGGGACTACTGGGCGTTGAGGTTTACTAGCTGTCCTAGGAATGGAAGAGAAAGCACCAGAGAGTATCATGTCTACCAGGTAGTCATATGCATCACAGTTACTACCAAAATCGCTAGTCTTGTAATTAATCTCTGTGGATCTAAATAATTCGCAATTAGCCTCTCCTGTCTTCCATTTAGGTAAGCAAGAGGAGGGAGTGTTCTTTAAATATTTGATATGGATAGGCCAGTGGTCGCTACCATGTAATTCTTCATCTATTGACCAACTGTAGTCTAATCTTAAGGATGATGAACAAATAGTTAGGTCTATAGCAGAACTTGAGTTGTGAAAGACATCAAACCTAGTTTTGGAACAGTCATTCATCAAAATGACATCGTTATTATCAATAAATTCTTCAATTATATTGCCCCAGGGGTCACACCTTGATTCACCCCATAGAGGATGCTTGGCGTTAAAGTCACCCATTAGAATAAAATCCTCAGGGAGCAGGTCAACCAAAGATTGTAGGTCATTTAACTCAAACTGACGGGGGTGCTTATATATGTTTACGAGTCGATCTTCCAGTTCAGGTTCCAGATATAAAGAACATAAAGTGATCCATTTAGTGGTAAAGATTTGTACTGCACACGCCTGCAACACCGAATGTAGCTGGACACTTCTGTGGTTTACACATTTCTTAACAATGATACCAGTACCTCCATGGGCACTGCCCCCAATCATAGGAGGAGATCTGTAAAATTTATAATTAAGTCCAACATTAGGGGATAAATTGCCAAGCATAGTTTCTTGCAGACAAAAAACAGACATGTTCTTTACGGAGAATCCCAACCTGCTCTCAATGAGAATTAAAACCTTGAATATTCCATTGAATTATGGACATTATACTGTTTTCTTTTTCTTTTTGGGGTCTACTGGTCTGGTAAGAGAAGTCTGGGAGAGAGAGGGTTTACAAGGTGGGTTCTTTTCTAATTTCTTTGCTTTCGCGGGTGGCATCCTCCTCTCTGACAATAGTCAGACCGACGATGTAGAGTCTGGGTTATTAGTTTCTTTCTTAGATTGCTTATCACGATTTGGGGAAGAAGATGGAGATGAGGGTGGACTGTGGAGTCTTTTACTGCGCACAGCTTCAGACTCCATAGCTTTGATTCTGTGCGCCTCAACTGAGTGAGGCACATCAGTCCATGATCCCTTTATTGGCCCCCCCCCCCCCCCGAGTTTGGAAGTTTGACTGATTGAGAGAAGGCTTTATTAGAGGAACCCTGTGGGGTTTCAGCAATGAGAACTTTAGGTGCCCCTCTAGATGGGGCAGGAGACATTCCCTCACCTGGGGATGAGAGAACCTCCGCAGAGGAGGGTTGAGGAGTACTACAATTTCCAAGTTGTGGAGAAGAACGATTTGGTCTAGTAATGACTTTCACGTTGAGGCTTGGGTTGAGCATTTCCTTGATCCTCATTGCTTCTGTGCACCTCTACTAAGTGAGGCACACTAGTCGGCAATCCCTCTACTGGGGAATCCCCCAAGTCTGGAAGAGAGATTGCCTGAGAGGAGGCTTCATTACAAGAAGCCTGTGAGGTTTCTACAATAGAAACCTTAGGTGCCCCTCCAGATGGGGCAGGGGACACCCCTTCAACAAGGGGTGGGGAAACCTCTGCACAGGAGGGTTCAGAAGTATTACAAATTCCTAGTTGAGAAGAAAGACCATTAGGTTTCATAGTAACAGTTTTACACTGAGGCTTGGGTTGAGTGTTAACAGAAGAATTCATATTAGCATTTCTATTTCTATTGCCTTCTACAGTTGGCTGATCCACTTTCCTATTTGTTTTAACAACATCACTGTATCTTTTGGAATTACTTAATAGTCTTTTAGCATGTCCTACACTTATATGTTCTGCATGAGCTTTTAGTAGTATTTCCTGTTCCTTATAAATTACACAGTTCTTATCTCTGGCATCATGCTCTTCTTTACAATTTATACAAACTGTTGGGCGGGAACAATCCCCATGCTCAGGCTGAGCACATATCTATCTCTACATAATGAGGTAGATCTTCACCACAAAAACTTAGGATAATCATAGAAGAACGAGGGATTTTAGCAACCTTCCAAACATTAGTTGGGCACATTTCTAAAATTTCTTCTTCAAAGTCATACAGATCTATTAAAAATTACCCCTTTGGCATAACTAAAGGTAGAGTGGGGTTTGACTTCCTTAATGTCCGATTTCTGTTTCAAGTTTAGCACCATGGCAGCTTGTTCATAAGATTTTACATGAATTAGGAAGGAATTTCTTCCAAATCGTGATACCTGCGAGTTATTCAAATTACCACAGCCAAGGTGACTCTTCAAGAATCTTCTAAACTCGAACAAGTTAGCACGTTCTTTAGCAAGAGTGACAATAAGCCACTTAGCTGGATTGGGAGGCCTCTGCACACTTTCCTTCCTTTCCTCTACCGGCTTTTCTGGATAAAAGATATCCAGGTTAGGTGGCGCTCTAGCAACAAGTTGGGCCGAAGATTCATTCTCATTGCAATTATTATAATCCAAGCAGGCAGCAGCTGCATCCTGATTAGAAAGAAATGAGATCCACACTAGCCAAGCTTTAAAGTTGTCAGTTAGTTTAATTCTGATCTCTTTAATTTGTCAAAATTTATGGAACTTTTCATACGAGTCTGTATAACTCTTATCAAGAGAGACATTTTAAATGTAAGATTCTATGACTATTGGGGGCAGTATTTGATTGATTGATTTTACAGAAGTCCTTTTTCAAGCCGGAGTCATCAACTGGGGTTTTTATTTTTGCTGAGTCAATACCATCAACATTAGGATTGGCAATGTTAGGAGAGGGATCGGGGGGTTTAGGAGGAGGATCAGGTAGTGGTGGGGGTTTAGAATAGTCAGTTTGAACAGACGCCATGATCGTGTATATCTATGAGGCCACACCATATATTAAGAAAGAATGGGAAATGCATAGGAGATACTGCAGTTGCCTGATGCCGCAAGCAATAAAAGAAAAGTCTCTGCAGAGTCGGGAGGTTCTAGAAATGACTATTTACACTTGCAGGGCCTCGGAGGTGAGTTGGAGACTTAGTCAACCCGGGGTTTGTCCTCTTGTTTTGTCCCATTTAGGATGGGTCCGGCGTAGTCACTCTGCATGTGTACTGGATAGGGAGAAAGGAAGTCAGTAGCCTAGTACCTGCCTCGCAAACATGCATTCCCCAGTCGGTGAGCTTTCGGCCCTCGCAGGGAGTAGTGACCTCGCGGTATACATCCCCACTTGACTGGGTTCAGACATTTAGTTTAGGAGGCACCAAGATACCAGAACCTTCCTTAACACGTATTAGAGAAAGATGGTGAAAAAGGAGAGTAGGGTAGCAAATATGAAGAATAGGGATAGGGGAGTTCACAAAGGAAAAGGGTGAGAGACCCCCTATCTATTCACTACACACACACACACACACACCCAAAGAAAAAAAAAAAAAAATCTTTTGGCTCAGTTTTCGTCTGGTAGCTCGGGGCTGACCTCTCCAGTATGGTTGCACCTGGCTGGCACAGCTCAGCCCATCCTTACTACACAGAAGCCCCCCCCACTACAAAGTACTGGGCCTCGGGGGGGGGGGGGGTTCCCTCTTAATGAGAAGTCTATTATCTTATGTATTTTATCTGTCAGTTCATCTATGCACTCTTAATATCAAATTTGCGATTTCATCCGGTCCATGCGATTTTCTGACATCCAGGCTTTTTATTTGATCTCTCATTTCCTTCCGAGTTATTGTTATTTCCTTCATCATTGGTGAACTTTCTAACTGGTCATCCTCCCAGGGTTGAGAGTTCTCGATTGTAAAAACAGACTTGAAA
Source organism: Oratosquilla oratoria (assembly GCF_046742065.1). Taxonomy (NCBI): domain Eukaryota; kingdom Metazoa; phylum Arthropoda; class Malacostraca; order Stomatopoda; family Squillidae; genus Oratosquilla; species Oratosquilla oratoria. Next base: position 4,849,723 of record NW_027467710.1, read on the forward strand.
TGTCTGATCATAACATCTGCCATCTCTGTATCATCTGTGTATTCCTCATCACCTTCACGTAGTTTTACTATGTCATGCTTGTCCTTTATTTTGTCACTTACATATCTGTAAAAGAGTTTCAGTTGATCCTTACATCTGTCTATAATATCCCTTTCATATTCTTTTTTTCTTTCCTGCATATGTTAATATTTGTTTCTAAATACTTTATATGTTTGCCATTTGGATGTTTTTCTGTCTTTCTTCCATATTTTCCAGGCTTTTTCTCTCCTAGCTTTAGCCTCACTGCATCTTTTGTTAAACCAACATTTTATATACATCTCTCTATGCTTCTTTATTGGTACATATTTGTTAACTCCCTCTCTGTAATTCTCTTTAAATATGTTCCACTTGTCTTCCATATTTGTTTCCTCTTTTGTGAACCTATCCCAATTTGCATTTTGGAAAAATTTTCTTAGTTTTTCAAAGTCCGTTTTGTTGTACATAAATCTACCTTTTCTATGTTTACCATTTCTGTCTATATTATACTGATCTTTTAATTCAAAGTCTATTAGTATGTGGTCACTTTTTCCAATAGGTGTTTTGTACTCCATTTTGTTTACAATTTCCGGCTCAGATGTTAATATTAGGTCTAGTTTTGATGGTTCTTCATTATATCTATATCTAGTGTTTTCCTTAACCCATTGTGTTAGTGTACACTCGATAGTCATATCCAGTAGGGTATTGTCTTTTGGTGAAGGTTGGGAGAGGACAGGGGATGGGGGTGAATGGAGAGTGGGTGTGTGTGGATGGTGCTATGATGCATGAGGGGGAGTGGATAGGGGATGGGGGGTGTTGGAGTGTGAGTAGGAAATAAACTGAATTAGCCTAATGGGATTTCTCCCCATCTTCTTTTCTGCATGAGGGGACTGAGAGGGTGGTCGCCGATTTAATGAAGCGGCCTTGCTGTGGATGTGCTATGTCTTGCAACACTGCTTCTGACCCAGGGCAGTGGATGAGATGTAGGGATGACGAGTCATCCAGGAGGTGCCAAGATAAGAGGTAGGGAAGAGGGTGGAGGGGAGTGGAGTACAGGTAGTCGTCGACTTACGACCGAGTTTGGTTCCGACAGACAAGTCGTAAGTCGATCTGGACGCAAGTCGGTCTATATATATATATACATACAGTATATATTACCCTTTATATATATATATATATATATATATGTATATATATATATATATATATATATATATATATATATTGTATATTATATTTAGCATACTGAAATAATCTTAGCATCTTTGAACTATGTTGTATAGTATTTTTAACCTTTTTATAATTTCATCCGATTTTCTTTGGGAAACGTAGCCTGGGCCTAAGCATATTGAATAAAATCCTATCTTTGACCTATGATATTTAATACTATATTTGTTAACCTTTTTATTATTTTACCATCAGACTTTCTTTAGGAAACGTATGCATACTGAATAGAATCTTATTATCTTTGAGCTATGTTGTTTAATATTCATTAACTTTATCATTTTCATTAGGAAACATGGCCTAGGCCTACGCATACTAAATAAAGTCCTGTCATCTTTGACCTACAAATACTTTTTTGTTGGTTACATTAAAATCATTGTAAAGCAAAATTAGGGGAAAAAAATTCAAAACATTCTTTTCGTTTACGTACTGTACTGAAAATATTGTTATCGACAACAGACTAGGCATAATCAGTTTACTGTTACATTTTATATCGCAAAACAAAAATACAAAATGCTGTACCGAACATTTTGTCATCGACATCAGCCTAGGCATAAAAAATACCGTTACATTTTATTAATTGCAAAACATAAAAATACAAAATGTAAGGCAAAATTAGGATTTTTTTTATTTCAAAACACATTCTTTTCATTTACGTACTGTACCAAACATTGTTATCAACAACAAACTAGCCTAGGCATAAAAAGTTTGTTATATTTTATTAATTGCAAAACATATAAAAATACAAAATGCAATGCAAAATTAGGAAACATTTTCCTTCAAACAAACAAAATGAAAGAATATTTAGCTGGCTGGGATGCTGACGCTGCCGGCAGCCTGCCAAAACTATCGTACTCGCGTCTCGCGGCGTGCAGAGTAATAGTATTGCACTGCCAGCCATAACATTGCAATTCTATTACTATTACATGTTTGATATTATTGCACCATCTCGTGGTCGTAAAGTCGATCAGTCGTAAGTTGCATAGGTCGTAAGTCGACGACTACCTGTTAGGGATGGAATGGGTGGGAGTGGTTTTTAGCCTTTGTTTTTTTGGCTTTCCGAGTAAGGGTGAAAAAGCCTTTGGTGTATGCATGTCTGTACTTTATCAAATGCCTTTTGTAAGTCCCAGAAAGCACAGTCTGCCCATTTGTCCCTTTCTTGTATTATATCTATTAACCTTGAATAGATACTGATTAAATTTGTGGCAGATGACCTTCCCTGTCTAAATCTGAATTGTCCTGGATTTAGTATTCTGTTCTCCAGATGTTTTGTCCATTTACTCTTGATAACTTCCTCACAAATTTTGGCTATTGTACTTATAAGGGAGACCAGTCTATAGTTTGTTGTATCTTCCTTGTTTCTCCCTTTGTATATTGGTTTGATATTGGCATTTTTCCAGTCTTCCAGTACCTTTCCTTCTTTGAGTGAGCAATCTATTACCTTATATATTTTGTCCATTAGTTCATCTATACATTCTTTTAGTATCCAGTTTGTAATTCTGTCCGGGCCATGTGATTTTCTTACATAAGTTTTACTATTTCTTGTTTACGTTTTAGTGTGTATTTACCTAGTTGTATTATACAGGAAGGGAGCTATGCTCATAGTGATCTGTCTTTGTATTTTTCAGCATCAAGTTTGTTCTTGAATTCTTGAATAGGGTTGAGTTTTTGGTGTGTGTGTGTATTTATCTAGTATTTACCTAGTTGTATCTTACGGGAAGGGAGCTACACTCATGGTGTCCCATCTCTGTATCGCACAGTACCTAAATTGCTCTTAAATTTGTGAATTTGTGTATGGTTTTTGCACACACTATTGTTTTGTCTTGTTTGTTCCATATATCCACCACTCTGTGGGGAAACCTGTTCTTTTTCAGGTCTCTTATAACTGTCCTTTTTGACCTTCCTTCCCTGTCCCCTTGTATTTCTCATATACCAATTCAATAAGTTTTTTCTATCAAGGACGTCCATACCTCTCATGATTCTATAAATAGTCAAGAGGTCTCCTCTTTTTCTTCTTTGTTCCAGGGACGGTAACTAGTTTTGACATTCTCTCTTCATATGACAGTACTGAAAGTGCAGGGGCCATCTTCATAGTTGCTCTTTGGATTCTCTCAATTTTTCTTATATTGTCTTTGGTGCTGGGTGACCATAGTGTTGCTGCATACTCCAGTCTTGGCCTTATCAGTGTGATTAGTATTTTCTTCACCATTTCTTCATCCAAGTAAATGCCACTTTTATTGATCTCAGCAAGTTGTAGGTTTCTCCAACTAATTTGTTTATCTGTTTATCAGGTGACATATCCTTTTTGATGATTACACCCAGGTCTTTTTCAAATCTCAATTTACTTCCTTTTCACTTATTTTATATTGTCCTGATATCCTATTTTTATTTTTTTCCAAATTCCACTGTACTACATTTCTTTTTATTGAAGTCCACTTCCCACTTCTGACTCCATTCCCAGAGTTTGTTCAGATCTCTCTGCAGTGACTCAGTCTATTTCAGTTCTCACTTTTCTCAACAACTTTGCATCATCAGTGAAAGGAAAACATTGAAAATAAGGAAATTGCTTTCAAAGAAATAGTCAAACAGCAAATGCAGGATAATGCAAAAGACAATTATCCAAATGATTAATGAAAAAGCTAATTGGGTCAGATACAGTAGATAGGAAAAAATGTATTGTGGTATATGGGCTAAAAGAAAAACAGGGATTGGCAAGGTACACGAGAAAAAGAAAAAGAGACAGCAGTAGAAATCCTAAATGAAATTCAGGGGGGGAGACCGAGATGCAGGCAAAGACCTGGACAAGACATAAAATCGGTCGCTATTCTAAGGATAGAAATCGACCTCTAAAGACAAAATTAAGGTCACAGATGGTAGTAGAAGACATATTTGAAAAAATAGGCAACTTGGCAAGGAGTGAAAAGTACAATAAGATATGGATAAAAAGAGAAATGAATACTGAGGAATTAGAAAAAGAAAAGTCACTAAGAGAAGAAGGAAAGGGAAAAGCACTAGAAGAGAACATACAAAAAGCAAGGAATTCCATTGGAGAGTAATCGACATGAGATTGAGGAAATGGCACATCAAAACGAAAAAACCAAAGACAGAAAAAATAATGGAGGAAGAAGAAAATTAAAAGTGGCCTATACTAACATTGATGGATTAATGTCAGGTCTGAACGAACTCAATGATTACCCACTAGAAGTAAAACCAGACATAATGGGAATTGTAGAGACTAAACTAAGAGGTGAAATACCATCCATTGTTATTGGACAAGGATTATATAATTACTGGATAAAAAACAGGGACAAGAAACAGGGAGGAGTCATGTTCTTGGCCAAGAAAGACTTAAACGTGACAAAAATTGTGGAGGGCAAAGGTAATGTTGAACTGATCATAATAAAAGTCGAAGGCAAGAATATGAAAAGTAGAAAGTTTGTGGTGACCTATGTGCCCCCAAAAACGAACGCTTGGATAGAGAATGAACATACAAAAATGCTAAAAGATAGGAAATCACTAAATGAGATACTAATGGGCAGGGGTAATCTGGTAATTATGGGGGAATTCAATTGCAAAGAAATTTGTTGGGATAACATGACAGTGCAAGGAGGAGACGACTTGTGGGGTAATGTACTGCTGGATATGACCATGGAATACACATTGACCCAATGGGTTAGTGAAAACACCAGACACAGAAGCAATGAAGAGCCGTCGAACCTAGATTTAATATTTACAACAGAACCTGAAATTGTGGGCAAAATCTATTACAAGACACCAATTGGAAAGAGTGACCATATACTCATCGAAACTGTACTAAAGGAAATAGACATGGAGAGAAATGAAAAGCATAGGAAAGGAAGATTGATGTACAACAAAACGGACTTTGCAAAACTGAAGATATTCTTCCGGAATGCAAACTGGGATAAATTCTATATGGAAGGTACAAAAGTGGATTAGAAATGGAATATCTTGATGGAAAATTACACTGAAGAGGTAAACAGGCATGTACCAAGACAAAAGCGAGAGAGTACATTAAATGTTGGTTCAACAAAAGATGCAGTGAGGCAAAAGACAGAAGGGACAAAGCTTGGAAAAGGTGGAGAAAAGATAAAAAACCTAGTAAATGGCAAATTTATATAAACTATAGAAATGAGTATGTTAATGTGAGAAGAGAGGAGAAAAGGAACCATGAAAAGGATATTATAGATAAATGCCAAGATCAACCCAAACTATTCTATCGATATGTGAATGGTAAACTTAAAAACAAACAGGTAATGGTGAAACTACACCAAGGGAATATAGAATACACAGAAGAATTAGAAATGGCCGAAGTCATGAACAATCACTTTAAATCTGTCTTCACCAGAGAGAAAATACAAAATTGGGATGTAGATAATAACAAGCAATCTCCTCACATGAGAGTTTACAACACAAAGAAATATCAGAACACCTATCAAAACTTGACGTCAGAAAATCACATGGCCCAGATGGAATTGCAAATTGGATTCTAAAGGAATGCAAAGAAGAACTAACGGACAAAATACACAACATAATAAATAGCTCACTCAAAGAAGGAAAGATACCTAAAGACTGGAAAAAATGTTAACATTGTACCAATATATAAAGGAGGAAACAAGGAAGAACCCACCAACTATAGGCCAGCATCACTAACAAGCACTATAGCCAAAATTTGTGAGAAAATCATCAAGAATAGATGGGTAAAACATCTGGAAGACAACATAATAAACCCAAGACAATTTGGGTTCAGACAAGGAAGATCATGCACCACAAACTTGATATGCTTCTACTCATGACTAATAGACAGTGCAAGAAAGAAATGGATGGGTTGATTGTGCCTTTCTAGACTTGCAAAAAGCTTTTGACAAAGTACCACACAGAAAATTACTAAAAAAAAAAACTGAAACACATAGGAGGAATACAAGGGAACCTACTAAAATGGATGGAGGACTTCCTGACTGGTAGAAAGATGAGAGTAGTGCTCAGAGAAAAATATTCAGATTGGAAAGAGGTGATCAGTGGAGTACTGCAAGGATCTGTATTGGCACCAATAATGTTTGCTATTTATGTGAATGACATGGACGAGGATGTGAAATGTTACACGAGCTTCTTTGCAGACGATGCCAAACTGTTTAAGGAAAGTAGAAACAGAGACTGAAGCACTGCAGGAAGGCCTGAATAAGGTATGGAACTGGAGTCAAATGGGAAGTGGACTTTAATACTAAGAAGTGTAGCATAATGGAGTTTGGAAAAAGCAAACATACATACATATACCAAGGCTTTTTCCCCCTTACAAGGGAGGTAGCCAAAAAGGAAAAGGCATAAAATCATTCCCACCCATTCCATCCCTGAATACACTCCACACCCCTCCAACCTCCCTCTCATCTTAGCACCTCCTGGATGACAGGTCATCCCTGCACCTTGTCCACTGCCCTGGGTCAGAAGCAATGTCGCACATCCACACAGCACATCCACAGCAAGGCCGCTTCATTAAATCGACAACCCCCCTCTCCGTCCCCCATGCATAAAGGAGAGGACGGGGTGAAAATGCAAAACCAGAATATCAGGAAAATATACAATTGGAACCAAGGAGGTAAAGAAGGTAGGATCCAAAAAAGATTTGGGGGTAATTATCATGAACGACTTGTCCTATGATAAACAGATTAACTAAATTGTCAGGGAGGCTTACAACTTGCTAAGATCAATAAAAGTGGCATTTGCATACTTGGATGAAGACATGATAAAAAAAATATTAGTTACATTGATAAGGCCTAGACTAGAATATGTGGCGACATTGTGGTCACCCAGTACCAAAAAAGAATAAAAAAATAAAAATAAAAAAAAATAGAAAGAATCCAGAGAGCAGCAACATAAATGGCACCTGCACTTGCAAACCTATCATATGAGGAGAGATTGGCTAAACTGGAGATACTGATGCTGGAACAATGAAGAGAGGTGACCTACTGACCATCTACAGAATCATGAAAGGCACAGAGATACTCGATAGAGAGGACTTACTAAACTGGGACAAGAGAAACACAAGAGGACATGGAAAGAAAATAAAAAAACATAGCTACAGAAGAGAACTGACAGAGTAGTGGACACTTCGAACAAACTGGATAAAGAAATAGTATGCGCAAAAACCATTCATGAGTTTAAAAGCAAACTAGACACTGCAAGATACAAAGGCGGGACACCACGAGCATAGCTCCCCTTCCCACAAAATACAACTAGGTAAATCAGCAAAGATGCTCATGTAACTGTCCACACTCGTCCATGTCATTCACAAAATCCATTTTATTATATACCAATCTCTTTTCTCTCCATATATATTTCCTCCTTCACTTCTATCTCAAGTAATATATGGTCACTCTTCCCTATTGGTATCTTGTATTCAATTTTATCCACAATTTCAGGTTCTGCCAAAGAATAAATCTAGTCTCAATGGTTCTTCATTATTTCTATATCTGGTGTTTCCCTTTACCTATTGTGTCATTGTATATTCCATAGTCATGTCAAGTAATACATTTCCTCATAACTCCTCTCCACCTTTCATTGTTATCACTTCCATACATATATCTTTGCATTTAGAATCTCCCATAAGTGCCACTTTTTCTTCATCTTTCGGCACACCATTTAATGAAATCCTTGTATCTTCTAACATTTTATGGTAATCTCTCTCTCCAATAACCATTTTTGGGGGTACATAAATCACCACAAACACTTTTTTATGTCATTATCTTCAACTCTTATTGTGATTTCCACATTGTTCCTTCCATTTGTAACCTTCATAACATTTAAATTTTTCTTAGCCAAGAACATGACTCCACCATGTTTTTCCTCTATTTCCAACTCTGGTGATAGTGGACCCCTTGATTTTGTCTCAACAATTCCCATTATATCTGGCTTTGCTTCTGACATGTAATCATTAAGTTCATTTAATCCTAAAATTGATCCATTTATATTAGTATAAGCCACTTTTAATTTTCTACACTCTCCATCTCTTTCTTTGTTCCTATCGTTTCCTTTTCTTGAACATACCATTTTCTCAGTCTCATGTCACTCTCCAAAAGAACTTATTTTTTTAGTCTGTTCTTTCCTCATTTTTTTTTAGCTTCGCTTCTTAATGTCCTCTCTCTTTCCACAAGGTTCATATCTCCTTTTACCCACACATCTTTATAGTTATCAGTATTTACTAACGTTACTGTTCTTGTTAGCATCTCTTCTGCTGTCCTTTGCGACCTCAATTTGATCTTTAGGGGTCAATTTCCTTCTACATCTTTCCCATTCTGTGCACTTCCTCTATTTCGTTTTCTAATTCTTACTCTTCATCTTGTACTACTCCCAAAACATTTCTTGCTAATTCTTTCTGTCTTCTGTGAGTAAAATCCTCTTTAGTGACCTGATTACTGTAATCATATCACCTCTTTTTCTTCCATCTTTCAAATTTGCCAAACTTAGTGCTATTAGTTTTTCCTCATATGGTTTATCTGTCAAGCTGGGGACCAGTATGGTTGCTGCCTTTGTATTCTCTTGATCTTGCTTTTATCCTTTACTGTGTGTGTGTGGAGACCATACTATTGACACATTCCAGTTTTGGATGTAATATGCATGCGTGTGTGTATTTACAACTATACACATAAGATATAAACACAAATATGTTGATTAATCATGAAATAGATATTGCTATAATTTTTACATAAAGTTTTTCATTACCATAATACTTCTGTGTATATCAGGCCTTTTGTGTATGTTTACACTTATACAAACTTAAGATATACATATTGCTATAACTTTTTACATAAAGAGTTCATTACCTTAATAGGTCTGTGTATATCAGCCCTTTTGTACCTCAACCAGAGCAAAGCTGCAATTGAGCAAAGAATGAAGAGGGACTCGGAGAAGGATGTGTAGTTGATGAGAACATATACATCAGAAGTTATCAGCATAAATAGAGTCATCATCCCCTGTAAAGAAAAAAATAAACAAATAAATCAAAAGCTACATCAAACTGTTACTCTACAACAATGAAAACAATAGAAATTACTATATTTCTATTTATTTTTGAGAACAATGTGTACAGTTCTTTTTCAATAAAGAGAAAATTCAGTGAACTAAATGTATTTGATAAAGGCTAGAAAGTAAAGAATATTTGAAAATATTCATGGTTACTGACAATCAAACAGGTTATTATGTCATTATCATTCCTAAGTTCTCCTACCTCATAATAATTTTCAATACAGTAAAGTCTATGAAACACTTTGGAAAGATGATTTCCTTAGGTTTTACATAAGAATTATTACAATGTAAGACATCTCCTTATTGTGTTGATTAAAATTTTCAAATAACAGATGTCTCAATCCACTGAGACCCCATTTAGGATTTAACATTTCCCTTATCCATGATAATACCAAAGCCAAGTCACAGACAACAGTAACTGTTGCTGAGAAACCTGCAGTCCTATAGTGACTGGCAACAATCCTTTGACCCATCCATAGATCTCTGGGAAGAAACATGGTACTGTTGTTTATGTTGTATTAGTATGGGACTGTTTCCACATTGCTGGCTTGTAGCAATAGGAGGAGAGAAGCAGTCATTGGATGTCAGTTCTCCATGTGTGAAAAGGTGATAGAGATCCTGGGCCCAATCTAGAGACTGAAGGTCAGCCCCTTGAGGCTACATCACTTCATGAAGGTAAGGGTTCCAACAGATTTTGAATATAAACATCAGGAAGATGGTTAATTTTGACATCTCTTGTGGGATTTCCACTTGCAGGTACCTGCCATTGGTACCTATAAAAAGAGTGAAATACAATCCAAGGGTATGTATATGTTCACAGAATGGCGGAACAGAGATAGCCAAAGAGAAGTTTTGATTGAACACAACAAGGTCTAAGTCAAGACGCCATAAGAGGACCAATGGGATAAGAATTTCACTCCAAAAGAAAGACAAAAATATAAGATGTGGAAAGACATGAACTCTATTTAAATAAAAGTAAATAGAAAGTATGAAGAAGAAAAGCTGACAGGCTTTTGGCACAACAGGTGTACAGTAAGACATACAAAGGTACTGTTGCCCCAAGTACCACTGAATGGAAACCCAAAGCCCCATAATGACTGGCATCGATGCTGTGCCCCACCTATAGATCTCTGAAAAAAGTTTGACTGTTGTCTGTGTTGTACCAGAGCAGGATTGTTTCTATGTCACTGGATTATAGTAGTAGTGGGTGGGGAGCTGTTGCCAGTTGTCAGCTCTCTTATGTTAAACAGTGCTAGAAATACAGTCAAAGTTGATCCCAATCTGAAGACTGAGTACCTGCCCCTCAAGGCTACACCTCCAGATGGAGATGAGAAGGTAGATGGATTTTGAAGAAGACAGGTGACAGGCGATGGAAGGGAGATAGACTTTATCCAATGTCCATCCTGTATGACTGTAGGTGGTCTCTGCTACACTATGAAATATATACAATGCATGATAGTAATAAAGGTGTTCATGCCATGAAAAAATGGTGATTCAAGAAAATCATATATGATGTATAACATACAACAGAAAATATGTACATATAACAAGTACCACATAGCATGTAATATATACTATGTAAATATACAATACATAATGAAATATGCAATACATCTAGGCCTCTTAATCCAAAACTCACCAACCACCACCAACCTAAACTATTTTACAGATATGTAAATGACAAACTAAAAGACACAAAATCCATTACAAGACACCAATTGGAAAGAGTGACCATATACTCATCGAAACTGTACTAAAGGAAATAGACATGGAGAGAAATGAAGAGCATAGGAAAGGAAGATTGATGTACAACAAAACGGACTTTGCAAAACTAAAGATATTCTTCCGGAATGCAAACTGGGATAAATTCTATATGGGACAAAAGTGGATGAGAAATGGAATATCTTTATGGAAAATTATAATGAGGTGGTAAACAGGCATGTAACAAGACAAAAGCGAGAGAGTACATTAAATGTTGGTTCAACAAAAGATGCAGTGAGGCAAAAGACAGAAGGGACAAAGCTTGGAAAAGGTGGAGAAAAGATAAAAAACCTAGTAAATGGCAAATTTATATAAACTATAGAAATGAGTATGTTAATGTGAGAAGAGAGGAGAAAAGGAACCATGAAAAGGATATTATAGATAAATGCCAAGATCAACCCAAACTATTCTATCGATATGTGAATGGTAAACTTAAAAACAAACAGGTAATGGTGAAACTACACCAAGGGAATATAGAATACACAGAAGAATTAGAAATGGCCGAAGTCATGAACAATCACTTTAAATCTGTCTTCACCAGAGAGAAAATACAAAATTGGGACGAAGATAATAAGCAATCTCCCCACATGAGTGAGTTTACAACAACAAAGAAATATCAGAACACCAGTGATCAGTGGAGTACTGCAAGGATCTGTATTGGTACCAATAATGTTTGCTATTTATGTGAATGACATGGACGAGGATGTGAAATGTTACACGAGCTTCTTTGCAGACGACGCCAAACTGTTAAGGAAAGTAGAAACTGATAAGGACTGAAGCACTGCAGGAAGACCTGAATAAGGTATGGAACTGGAGTCAGAAATGGGAAGTGGACTTTAATACTAAGATGTGTGCAGGATCGTACCCGCATATAATGAATAGGATTAGGAAACATTAACGATAGGTACCAATTTACCAATTACTTACGGTAGGCACAGGTCCCAAAGAAGAGGTAGGGGCCGGTAGGAGCAATCGCGGAAAGCCGGTACGCAAAAGTATAAGTCTGTTTAGTCATAATCGTCCACAATGTCTTACGTACCTGTCTCCGGATTGTCTTACCGGCGTCTTATGTGTCAACGTGTAAGTAGTTAAGTATAAGTTCTTTTGGTAGGCGATATACTGCTACCCAACTGGAGTACTCCTAGCAACTGACTGTACTGTGCTCGACTAACTGATCCGTTCTGCTAACGCCGGGCTGTCGTCCGCGCGCTCTTTACGTCCGAAAGCGTCGTTCATTTGTTTCGTGTTTTTAGTAACTAGTTGAAATGACGCTACTGCACCCCTCCACCCTTAGTCAAAATATCTCTCCCTCCCTTTAGATGCAAGAATTTCTCCATTTAAAATACTCCCATCCCTTCCCTTCCCCCATTTTTAGTAACAAGTTACAAATCTAATTTCACAACAGGTCTCCTATACCTAGAGGACTGTCGCAAATTAGGAGACGGGGAAGATATACTATTAGGTTTGACATTTCCTTGTCTAGGTGGAGAAGGATGAGCTATCATAGTTGCTTCTGAAATAGGAAGTTTTGCAGAGGAACTAATTGAAGTAGTCACTGGTGAACTTTGTTCAGGTGGAGGAGTAATTGTTCTAGTTATAATTTGGTCTTGATGCCTCTTTACTATCTTACCAGAAGGCACTGAACACTGATAGGACAAAGGACCAGTTTGTTTTACGACTGTAGAAGGGATCCACTTAGAACCATTAGGGACATAGTTGCGAATCATCACTGGTGATTCAGGTGAGAGGTGTATAGATCGAGGAGCATTAGTATGTTCTTTCTTTTGTGCTTGCTGTTTCTTAGATACTCTAGAAGACACCATCTGCAGGCCATAAAAGGTCCAGACGCGAGCGGAGGCGTCTGCCAAACATCAACTCGGCTGGTGAGACACCAGTCGTAGAATGCGGAGTTAATCTATAATTAAATAAAAATCTATCCAGAGTATCCTGAATAGCTGACTTAGAGGTACGTATGGCCTTCTTGAGAGTTTGTACCATTTTCTCTGCCAAACCATTGGTAGGTTTGTATACTGCTGTAGTGATGTGCCTAATACCTGAATTATTACAAAATTCTTTGAACTCCTGAGATATAAAACATGGACCATTGTTCGATACAATTGACACTGGAAGTCCAAATCTAGAAAAGGAGTGTCGCAAGCACTTGATAGTTTCCTTACTTGTAGTACCAGAAGTAGGATAAACGTCCACCCACTTCGAGTGAGCGTCCACTATTACTGTAAAATAGCGACCATCTATAGGACCCGTATAGTTAACGTGAAGATGCCATGGGCAATCAGGCCATTCCCAAGGGTGTAGCTCTGCCTTAGAAGGCATAGTTCTGAGAGCTAAACACTCTTGACAAGAATTTGTCAATTCTTCTAAATCCTTATCCAAATTTGGCCACCAAACATAGCTACGGGCAAGTTCCTTCATGCGTGATGAGCCTGAGTGACCCATGTGAAGTTCTTCCATTAGCCTAGTTCTCAATTTTGGAGGAACAACCACACGAGAACCCCACAAAACAACCATCTTGGATAGAAAGTTCATCCCTTCTGATAAAAGGAGTAAATTCCAAACTATTCAAAGTCTTAGTATTAGAAGGCCAACCTAATTCACAAAAGCGCATGACCTTCGATAGAGTAGGGTCTTTCCGAGTATGTTCTTTGATATCTCCACTACCTACGGGTGAAGATTCTAGAAAATGTACTAAGTTAGTCCAATCAGCAAGCACTGGAGTGGAATCTGTAGTAGACATCAAAGGAAGACGACTAAGTATGTCAGTGGTACCAAGGAGTGCACCCGACCGATGACGTAATGTAAACTTATAAGCTTGGAGTAGCAATGACCAACGTTGGATTCGTCCTGAAGACATAGGAGGAATAATTTTATTAGGTAAAAAGATTCCTAACAAGGGTTTATGACCAGTAATAACATCAAAATTATTCTGACCCCACAAATAATTGTGAAATTTGCGCAAAGCATAGAAAATAGCTAGTGCCTCTTTCTCTAGCTGAGCATAGTTTCGCTCTGAAGACGTTAGAGTGCGAGAGGCAAAACAGATAGGTCTCTCCTCACCATCTATTAGATGACATAGTACAGCTCCTATACCATATGAGCTGCTATCAGCTACAACTACTAACGGTTGTTTTGGATCAAAATGTACCAGCGCTTTTGATTCCAATAGTCTCCTTACATGCGGAGAATGCAGATTTTTGTTCCTTACCCCAGAGTCCAGACCCATGGAGTTTTAGCTTTTAGCAAGTTATTTAAAGGTGTCAACTTAGAGGAAGCTTGAGATATAAACCTTCGGTAGAAGTTTAGTAGCCCTAGAAAGGATCTCAATTGAGAAACAGTAGGTGCAGGTGCATCTGCAAGAGCCTGAACTTTATCCTTAGTAGGATGTATTCCTTCCTTATCTATCTTGTAACCCAAATATGTTACACATGGAACACCTAAAGTACTCTTCTCAATGCTCAATCTCAACCCAGCCGATTGAAGGGTTGCTAGGACTGTTCTTAGTCGTTCTCAGTGTTCAACCTCACTAGCCCCGGTGATTAGAATATCATCGAGATACACGAACACCCCCGGTAAATCTTTCAGGGTTGCTCCATCGCCCGTTGGAAAATTCCAGGAGCTGCAGAAATCCCAAAACTCAACCTATTATATCGGAAAAGACCACAATGTGTGTTAATTACAGTGTACTTCTTAGAATCCTCGTCAAGGCATAGTTGAGCATATGCCTGAGACATGTCCAACTTTGAGAAAACTTTACCTCCACTTAATCCACTGATTAAATCATCAAGAGTCGGAATAGGGTAAGTGTCGAGTCTAGCAGCTCGATTTACAGTAAGTTTATAGTCTTCACACAACCGAATCTTACCATTAGTCTTCACTACTGGAACTACCGGTGCGGCCCAAGAACTATTAGTCACCGGAGAGATAATACCTTCTTCAAGGAGTCTGTCAATCTCCTGATCAATCTTAGCTCTGAGTGTGTACGGAACAGTACGTGCTTTACAAACTTTGGTGGGACCAACTGATCAACCTCTATAGTGAACTGACGTTCCTTATAGCACCCTAACCCCTCTGAAAAGAGTTCAGGAAAATCATGCAACAGACGTAATAGCAGAACCAGCTGAGAGTTTATTAGCATCCTTTAACAGGCCTAGCCTCCTCATGAGAACTCTACCCATTAAACATGGACCTTTCCCTTCGACTACAACCAACTTTGTCGCATCTACTGAGGAACCATCTTCAAGTTTAGCAGAGACAGTTATGTCTCCCAATACCTTTAGAGGTGTACCTCCATACGCATTCACCACTGTAAGAGATGCATTTAGCGGAGGACGTTCTGATTCCACAGGCCAAAAACCCTCATACTGACATCGAGGCATTAAGGGACTGTAGGGCGCGAAAACACGAAAAATTCTGGAAAATCAACGAATTTTAGGTAAACATTTCAAAAGATTCTCTATGATGGTGGTAACACTTTAGCCAAATATTACAGCTCAATTCCGTTTCTTTTCTTATATATAAAATAAAATAGATAAATTTTTGGCAACCTCTGGCAACCCCATTGCATGAAAAAACATTCTGTATATTGAAATAAAGTCAAAATTTTGATACCCAGTTCTGTTTTGTTTACTATAATTAATATATATGGAGATATCTGGCAACTTGCCCAACACTAATCGTCAATCACCACAAGGATCTCAGTATCTCTTCAAAGCTAAAGGAGAAAGGATGTCGCCCTGTCGCGTATCTGTTAGCCTACCAGTCATGCATGCGATCGTATTATCTTTTATTCTACCAACAGGTATTCAAAAGATTCTCTATGATGGCTGTAACACTTCGACCAAATATTACAGCTCAATTCCGTTTCTGTTCTTATATATAAAATGAAATAGATAAATTATTGGCGACATCTGGCAACCCCATTGCATGAAAAAACATTCTGTATATTGAAATTAAGTCAAATTTTCGATAGCCAGTTCAGTTTTGTTTAAAGTTTTAAACGGAAATGTAAAAAAATAGACAATGTCACGAGTGAGTACGCGGCCGGAGGATTTTAAATGCCGGTGCGCTCCTTTAAACTTTAAATGCCTCTCCTGAAAAGTTTATGTTTTTTATATTTAAATAGCCATATCTCTGTTTCTTTTTGTCCGATTTCATTCATTCTTTCGAATTTGTAAAGAGAAAGAGTAATTCTTTAATTTGATCAGAAAAAAACAAAGGAAACTGTAACTTAATTTTTTTGTTTAATTTATCATAGCAGATTTTCACTGAAGTTTCTACTATTCAAAATAAAAAAATCATAAAAAAGAATAAAAGAGAGTAGGAAAAAATCTAACTCAATGAAGTTGTTTCCAAGACTCTAATCTTTCATTTCCTACATAGTAGGCTGATTACCTATGCCTGTGGATACTTCAATGATTACAGATACTATCATAAAAAAAAGAAAGAAAAAAATTAACTACACGTAATATATACATGTTACTAAAACAATTTAGTATGCAATAATACTCTTTCCGATAGAGTAAGTATACATAAGTTCACCAAAGAAATTGAACAACTTTTATGACACGTTCACCTATAAGCACTTCCCACAGTCCCTTAAAGAACAAGTAGTGCCTGTGTCCATCTCCATAGGAACACGTACTGAATCTAGGGTGACATCCACCATGATATGCTCGTCACTTACATTTTCTGAAATAGCATATATTCATAACTGGAATCAACTGAGGACTCCGTGGGCAACTTGTTACAGTCAGTAAAGTTTACGTTACTCTTCGATGGAGTAGTCTTAGACTTCGATGTGTAACACATCTTCTTAAGGTGCCCCTTCTGTTTACACAAATGACATGAAGCATTCTTGAAAGGACAATCACGCTTCCAATGCAATTTACCACACCCTGAACAAGGAGTCTTAGGAACATTCTAGCACTGGAAACATTAGTGGATTTTGTCTTACTATAAGGATAGCTCTTAGAAACTGTACTAGAATTAGAATTTGAGGTGGAAGTCTTCTTAGGACCCGGCTGCTTACTAGGTACATAATGAACTGAGCCACTAGCCATAGCTTGAACATCCTTCGATGCCGTCTCCCTAGCTGTAGCCATACTAACAGCTTTCTCAAAGGTTAAATCAGACTCAGTCAACAATACTTGCTGAATTTTATCACTAGCAAGACCCATTACAAATCTATCACGTAGCATCTGAGATAACGTTGCCCCAAACTCACAAGTGTGGGCAAGAGCTTTCAACGCAGCTACAAAATCCTTTATGGACTCATTAGACTTCTGGGCACGAGAATAGAATTTATAGCGTTCATAGATAAGAACAGGCGTAGGTTTGTAGTGTGTCCTAAGCATATCAAGAACTTTATCTAAAGTACTCTTCCGGTTTTGCAGGAGAGAGCAAATCCCTAGCCAATCCAAAGATTTTAGGTCCCGCCAACGTGAAGAATGCAGCCACCTTCTTTGCGTCACCCACATCATTAGCAACAAAATACATTTTAATTCTACTGACATACGAATCAAAATCCTCCTCTGACTCATTGTACGGTTCAATTGAACCAACCCTACTAGCCATGGTTAGCCAAGAACAAAGAAATTCACCAAACAAGAGAAAACAAGAAAACTAACCTCAACATAGATTAGGATATAGTCGCACATAACCTTAGAAAACTGCAAAATTACCACATCACAAAAAATACACTGAACAATAGCATAAGTATGTACAAATAGGCCTAATAGCAATTGCGATGAATAGTAGAAATAGCCTAGCAATACAAAAGGTTACAATAAAACGCAATTGTAAATTCGCAATAAATGTAAACAAAATATTAGCGCAGGTAAGACAGAATAGCCTAGTTTGCCCACAAAATCCCACTAGCTAACCTATAGCAATTTTCCAAACATAGGATACGCTAACTATACTAAGTCTAAGGTACCAGCACGAAGTTTCCTACTTAGGGTATCAATCCCGTCCTCGTCGCCAATTTATATGCTGGATCGTACCCGCATATAATGAATAGGATTAGGAAACATTAACGATAGGTACCAATTTACCAATTACTTACGGTAGGCACAGGTCCCAAAGAAGAGGTAGGCGCCGGTAGGAGCAATCCCGGGAAGCCGGTATGCAAGTGCAAGTCTGTTTAGTCATAATCGTCCACAATGTCTTACGTACCTGTCTCCGGATTGTCTTACCGGTCTTATGTGTCAACGTGTAAGTAGTTAAGTATAAGTTAATTTGTTAGGCGATATACTGTTACACAACTGGAGTGCTCCTAGCAACTGACTGTACTGTGCTCGACTGACTGATACGTTCTGCTAACGCCGGGCTGTCGTCCGCGCGCTTTCTACGTCCGAAAGCGTCGTTCATTTGTTTCGTGTTTTTACTAGCGAGTTTAAATGAAGCTACATCAAAGTGTAGCATAATGGAGTTTGGAAAAAAGCAAAAAAAAAAAAAAGAATATCAGGAAAATATACAATTGGAACCAAGGAGGTAAAGAAGGCAGGATCCGAAAAAGATTTGGGGGTAATTACCACAAACGACTTGTCCTATGATAAACAGATTAACAAAATTGTTGGGGAAGCTTACAACTTGCTAAGATCAATAAAAGTGGCATTTGCATACTTGGACGAAATGATAAAAAAAAATATTGGTTACATTGATAAGGCCTAGACGTATGTGGCGACATTGTGGTCACCCAGTACCAAAAAGAATATAAAGAAAACAGAAAGAATCCAGAAAGCAGCAACAAAAATGGCACCTGCACATGCAAACCTATCATATGAGGAGAGATTGGCTAAACTGGAGTTACCGACGCTGGAGCAAAGAGGAGAGAGAGGTGACCTACTGACCATCTACAGAATCATGAAAGGCACAGAGATACTTGATAGAGAGGACTTACTAAACTGGGACAAGAGAAACACAAGAGGACATGGAAAAAAAAAAAAAACATAGCTACAGAAGAGAACTGAAGAAAAACAGTTTTCCACATAGAGTAGTGGACACTTCGAACAAACTGGATAATGAAATAGTACGCGCAAAAACCATTCATGAGTTTAAAAGTAAACTAGACACTGCGAGATACAAAGGCGGGACACCACGAGCATAGCTCCCCTTCCCGCAAAATACAACTAGGTAAACACATGAAATAGTGAAACTGCGTGAAAGAAACAAAGAATATATAAAAGATGTAGAAATGGCTAAAGTAATGACCAGGCATTTTAGGTCTGTATTTATAATTGAAAGCTCACAAATTTGGGATGAAGGACAGCGAGAAGGATTCCCTAAAATGAAAGGAATAACGGTGACACAGAAAGAAATAAGCGACCAAATAAAGAACTTTGATGTCAGAAAGTCATATGGGCCCAATGGAACAGCCAACTGGATATTGAAAGAATGTATAGATGAACTTACAGACAAAATACACAAGATTGACCTATCACTCAAAGAAGGAAAAGTAACACAAGATTGGAAAAATGCAAATACTGTATAAAGGAGGAGACAAAGAAAATCCAACAAACTATAGACTGGTATCCCTTACAAACACAATTGCAAAAATATGCAAAAAAGTTATTAAAAATATATGGATTAAACACTTGGAAGAGAACAATATACTAAACCCAAACAATCTGGATTTAGAAGTGGAAGATCATGTACAACAAACTTAATATGCATTTACTCAAGATTAATAGAAATAGTACAAGGAAGAGATGGATGGGCAGATTCTGCTTTCTTGGACTTACAAAAGGCTTTTGACAAAGTACCACACAAAAAGCTACTGAGAAAAATTGAAATAATAGGTGGAATACAAGGAAAATTATTGGAATAGATGAAATATTTCTTGAACGGAAGAAAAATGAGAGTGGTACTTAGAGACAAGAACTCAAATTGGGAAGATATGGTAAGTTGAGTTCCCCAAGACTTTGTATTGGCTCCGATAATATTTGCTATTTATATAAATGATATGGATGGTGTGGAATGTTATATGAGCTTCTTTGCAGATGATGTGAAACTGTTAAAGAGAGTAAGTACAGAGGAAGATTGCAAATCTTTTCAAGAAGACCTGGACAAAGTCTGGAATTGGAGTCAAAAGAGGGAAGTGAATTTCAACATTAAGAAATGTAGTATAATGGCATTTGGAAAGAGCAAAAATAGAATCTCAGGTCAATATAAAATTGGTACAAAGGAAGTAAAAAAAGTAAACTCAGAAAGGGACCTTGGAGTAACTATCTCAAATGACATGACACCAGATAAACATGTCAACAAATTAGTCAGAGAAACTTTTAACTTATTAAGATGAATGAAAGTGGCCTTTGACTACATGGATGAAAAGATGGTAAAGAAAATACTAGTTACACTGATAAGACTAAAACTGGAATACGCAGCGCCTCTATGGATACCTAGTACCAAAAAAAACATATAGAAACTAGAAAGAATTCAAAGTGTACTGACAAAGATTTGACATACAAAGATTGGACAAACTAAATTTACCAACCCTGGAACAAAGAAGAGAAAAAAGTGATTTCATAACCAATTACAGAATTATGAAAAGGATGTAAATTCTTGCTAGGGATGACCTACTAAAATGGGACAGAAGAGCTACAAGAGGACACGAGAAGAAACTTAAGAAGGACAGTTACAGAAGAGATTTGAAAAAGAATAGCTTTCCACATAGAGTAATAGATATCTGGAACAAACTGAAAGAGGAAACAGTGAGTGCTAAAACTATACATGACTTCAAGAAAAAATGGATGCAGAAAGATAAAACAGTGGGTCACTATGAGCACAGCTCTCCTCCTGCAAGATACAACTAGGTAAATACATGTGTGGATGTTTTGGCCCAGGACATAAACCCACTTTGGGAATGGGTTGCGTTTTATGTCCTGGGCCAATTCCTGATGTGGGTTTATGTCCTGAGCCTAAATGTCAGCATGTTGATGAGTGTTGGATTAAGAAACCTGAGTGTACATAATATTCAATATGTAATACATAATATGAAATATGTCATATATAATATACAATATGTATAATGTACAATATAATGTGTAATATATATGTAATATGTATTTACCTAGTTGTAATATACGGGAGGGGAGCTATGTTCATGGTGATTCATTTTTGTATCTCTCCGCATCAAGTTTTATCTTAAAATCTTGTATAGTGTTTGCACATACTGTTTTGTTGTCTAATTTGTTCCATGCATTAATCGCTCTGTGTGGGAAACTGTTCCTTTTCAAGTTTTTTCTATAACTATCCTTTTTCAGTTTTTTCCGTGTCCTCTCGTTTTACCATTGTCCCACACTAACATGTCGTTACTGTCTAAAACTTCCATTCCTTTCATTATTCTGTAGATAGTCAGCAAATCTCCTCTTTCTCTTCTTTGTTCCCGAGTTGGTAGATTCAATTTGGACAGTCTTTGCTCATATGTTAGTTTGGTGAGAGTTGGTGCTAGTTTGGTTGTTGCTCTTTATAATCTTTCTAGTTTCTTAATATTCTTTTTGGTACTGGGTGTCCAAAGTGATGCTGCGTACTCAAGTTTTGGTCTTATTAGTGTAGTTAGTACTGTATTTTCCTTATCATTTCTTCATCCACATAAGCAAATGCCACTTTGATTGACCTCAATAAGTTGTAGGTTTCTCCGAATATTTTATTCATATGCTTATCTGGTTTCATGTCCTTTCCAAACATCACTCCAAGATCTTTTTCCGAGTTTGCTTTTTTTATTTTTTCTTCCCCAATTCTGTAATCTTTTGATATTCTGTTTTTACTCTTTCCAAATTCCATTATACTGCATTTCTTTATATCAAATTTTACTTCCCACTTTTTAGTCCAATTCCAGATCGTGTCCAGATCTTGTTGCAATGAGTTGCAGTCCTCTTCCATTTTTACCTTCTTTAGTAATTTTGCATCATCTGCAAAGAAATTCATATAGCACTCCACGCCTTCATTCATGTCATTAATGTATATGGCAAACATGATCTGGGCCAGTGCTGATCCTTGCAGGACACCACTTTTTACTTCTTCCCAGTTGGAGAATTTTTCTCTAATTACAACTCTCATTTTCCTCCCAATCAGGAAGTCTTTCACCCATTCCAATAATTTTCCTCTGATGCCATCTTTTGACTCTATCTTCTTTATTAGTTTCCTATGTGGTACCTTATTGAATGCCTTTTGCAGGTCCAGAAAAGCACAGTCCGCCCACCCATCTCTTTCTTGTATTATGTCTATTAATTTTGAGTAAATGCAGATCAAATTTTATTGTACATGATCTCCCTTGTCTGAATCCAAATTGATTTGGGTTCAGTATAGTTTTTCTTCCTGGTATTTAACCCATCTGTTTTTGACAACTCTTTCACAAATTTTTGCTATTGTGCTTGTTAGTGAGACCGGTCTGTAGTTAGATGGATCTTCCTTATCACCTCCCTTATAAATTGGTACAATGTTTGCCTTCTTCCAGTCCAATGGCACTTTTCCTTCTTTAAGTGAGAATTTAATTATATTATATATTTTGTCAGTTAATTCTTCCATACATTCTTTCAGTATCCAGTTTGCAATTCCGTCTGGGCCATGTGATTTTCTGACATCAAGGGTTTTAATTTGGTCACTGATTTCTTTTTGTGTTACGTTTATTTCTTTCATTACTGGGGATAATTCTCTCTCTCTTTCTACACTATTAGGTGAGTTTTCTATTGTCAATACTGATCTGAAGTGGTTGTTCATAATTTCAGCCATTTCCAGTTCTTCTGTACATTCCTTTTTATCTTGGTGCAGTTTTTCTATTTCTTGTTTGTTTTTCAGTTTTCCATTTACATACTTGTAAAATAGTTTGGGTTCTTCCTTACATTTGTCTATCTTTTTTTTGTAGTTTCTCTTTTCATCTCTGCATATTTTTACATATTCGTTTTTTAGTTTGATGTACGTTTGCCATTTGCTTGGTTTCTTATCTCTTTTCCATTTTTTCCAAGCTTTGTCTCTTTCGTCCTTAGCTTCTTTTGTTGTACCAGCTTTTTATGTATTCTTTTTCTATTTTTTGTTGTGGTACATATTTGCTCACTCCTTCATTATAAATTTCTTTTAGTATGTTCCATTTTTCTTCTATCCCTGTATCTTCGTTTTGGAATTTTTCCCAGTTTGCATTGTGAATGTTTTAAGTTTCTCAAAGTTTGTTTTGTTATACATTGGTCTTCCTATTCTATGTTTATAATTTTTGCTTTGATCCATTTGTTCTTTCAATTCCATTTCTATTAGTACGTGGTCACTTTTTCCTATCGGAGTTTTGTAATAAATTTTTTCGATAATCTCAGGTTCTGTCGTAAGTATTAAGTCTAATTTTGAGGGTTCTTCATTTCCTCTGTATCTAGTATTTTCTCTAATCCACTGGGTCATTGTGTATTCAATGGTCAAGTCAAGGAGTACATTGCCCCAGTGTTTCTCTCCCTCCTTCACTGTCATTTCTTCCCAACATATTTCTTTTGAATTAAAGTCACCCATAATTACTGTATTTCCTCCATCTTTCAGTATTTCAATTAATTCATCTCTTGTATCTTCTAGTAACTTGGAATGATCCCTTTCTGTCCAGGCTTGTGTTTTAGGAGGCACATATACCATTGCAAATTTTCTTTTCTTCATTTGTTTACCTTCAACTTGTACCATAATTGATTCTACATTATTTTTTCCTTCAGTTATTTTTGTTACATTTAAATCTTTCTTGGTCAAAATTAGAACTCTTCTGCCCTGTTTGTTCTTTCTATTCTTTGTCCAACAGTTGTATAAACCTTGTCCCACAGTGTAGGGTGTTAGGGTGTACTTTAATTTGGTTTCTACAATTCCCATTATGTCTGGTTCTTCTAAGACTAGATAATCGTTTAATTCATTCATTCCTGAGATTATTCCATCTATATTAGTATAAGCTATTTTTAGTTTCTTTTCTCCTCTTCTTTTTCTGTTTTCTTTGTTTCCATTTTCCCTATATATCTTTTTCTTAGCCTCATATCTATCACCTCTCCAAAAAAAAAAAAAAAAAAAAATCCTTTTCAGTTCTATTCTCATTCCTTTCATTCGCCTCGTTCCTAAGTTCTTTTTCTTTATTTTTTTCTTCCTCATTCATTTCCTTTTTATCCATATATTTTTGTACTGTTCACTATTTGCTAATCTTACTGTTCTAGATAATATTTCTTCTGCACTTGTTTGCGATCTAAGTTTAACTTTTAGTGGTCTATACCGTTTATCTTTGGAGTACCTGCCCATTCTATGGGTTTCCTCAATTTCCCGGTCCCAGACTAACTCATCTGTTTGTAACTCATTTAGTATTTCTTTGGCAATCTCTTTTTTTTCCTTTTCCCTCTGATATCTTGGTACATTGTGCTTTTCTTTGATGCCATAGATTACTATACAACTTTTTCTATCCACTGTCCCTAACTAGGTTACTTTTCTCTTTAATAATCTGAATTACAGTTTCTTTGGTATTATCTTTTACTTGTTGTTCCATTATTTTCTTTAGGTATATTTCTTGACTTTCCAGTTAAATTTTCTACTGTTTTTTGATTTCCTGTAGGTCATTCTCCTTAATTTTTTCTTCCACCTTTTCAGTTAATTCTTTCATTTG
Source organism: Oratosquilla oratoria (assembly GCF_046742065.1). Taxonomy (NCBI): domain Eukaryota; kingdom Metazoa; phylum Arthropoda; class Malacostraca; order Stomatopoda; family Squillidae; genus Oratosquilla; species Oratosquilla oratoria. The sequence continues at coordinate 4,874,381 of NW_027467710.1, forward strand.
ACTTTTAATTTCTCATTTCAGAGCCTCGTTCCTATTATTATCCTCACTTTTCAACCTCTCATTATCACCCTTAAGCTGTCTTAATTCCTTTTTCAACTCATCTATCTCACTATTGTTTTCTTCATTAGCTTTTCTTAGGATTGATATTTCTTGGTACATCATCTTGTATTTGCTTTTAAGCTCTAATAATTAATCTACAATGTCATTCATATCTCTATTCCTCATTATATTCCTGTACAGAACCTAGGTTCTCTATCCATCTCTATTCCTCTAAGTAATCCATTGCCTTCTCTTTCAAAACCGGAAAATCTACTTACGTCCAACCTCTAATATTCTCTTGGTGTTGATGCGAAACACGATTTTTTTCTTACTACCCTGAGTGCTGTTTCAATTCCTGTTTCTTCCAGGCTTCTTTTTGTTGAGTCCTTAGATTTTGGGGTTTCCATTTTGAAAAAAACAAACAAAAAAAAACAAGGCCGACGTTCGTTTCCAATCTTCTTGTTTGTATTTTGATCGTGAGTTAGCGCTCCGAAAATATGTGTTGCTCTGTTCGTGTCTGGACTATGTGTGGCAGTTGGTGAGTATTGGATTAAGAAATCTGAGTGTACATAATATTCAATATGTAATACATAATATGAAATATGTCATATATAATATACAATATGTACAATGTACAATATAATGTGTAATATATATGTAATATATATGTAACATATAACATTTAATATAGTATAATACATGTGCAATACATGATATATAATGTGTGATATATAATGCATAATATATATCGTACAATTGTACGATACATACTGTAATAATTTTACAGTATATTACATCATATACGTGTAATATAAGATTTGTAGTATATAATGTGTAATATACAGTACTGGATAAAAGTGATGGCCGGGCACCTGTCGTGAGGAAGCACAGTGGTCAGTCAAATTTTATTCACATTTAACAATCAATTGCTCTTCCTTTCCTAAAGAGTGCCTTCTGGAGATGCTCAGGCAGTGAACAGGCTAAGTTTTGACACATTTCCAAAGATATTCTATCCCAACTAGCTCTCACCTCTTTCTCTAATTTCTCATAAGTGGACACATCCTTTCCTTGCAAATCGGCTTTTACTAGGGCCCAAAGGTTCTTCAATCGGGTTAAGATCTGGGCTTTGTCCAGGGCAATCCTTAATATGTTCAACACAACAATCATCTAACCACTCTGTCACAATCTTAGCCATGTGAGAGGTAGCATCATCTTGCTGAAAAATTTCATATTGGCATTTTTCCATAGCATCAGATAGGTGATTGCACAATAATTCAGGATATGAAAACTTATTAACACTTTCACCCGACTGCTTATACACCAACACTAATTCACTCTTGCCAAATCCACTAAAAGCACCCCAAAACATAAGCCAGCCCGGGAACATAACAGTACCCTGTGTGTAGTGTGGGTCAAGCGGGTCACTACCCCAATGCTAGTACACATTGCCGCTCTGCCCATCCACAATAGTAAAGTTACTTTTGTCACTCTACAGCACCTTCATCCAGTCATCCTGACTCCAATCTCAATATGTCTTGGCGAAATCAACCCGCTTGGCCATGTTGGATTTCTTCAGGATGGATTTTTTCTCAGGGCGGCACCTCTTGTAATTAAGGTCCTTGATATGGCAGCATACTGTCTTCACACACACACCACCAAACAGATCAGGGCAATCCTTAATATGTTCAACACAACAATCATCTAACCACTCTGTCACAATCTTAGCCATTTGAGAGGTAGCATCATCTTGCTGAAAAATTTCAGCCTGGCATTTTTCCATAGCATCAGGTAGGTGATTGCACAATAATTCAGGATATGAAAACTTATTAACACTTTCACCCGACTGCTTATACACCAACACTAATTCACTCTTGCCAAATCCACTAAAAGCACCCCAAAACATAAGCCAGCCCGGGAACATAACAGTACCCTGTGTGTAGTGTGGATCAAGCGGGTCATTACCCCAATGCCAGTACACATTGCCGCTCTGCCCATCCACAATAGTAAAGTTACTTTTGTCACTCTACAGCACCTTCATCCAGTCATCCTGACTCCAATCTCAATATTTCTTGGCGAAATCGACCCGCTTGGCCATGTTGGATTTCTTCAGGATGGATTTTTTCACAGGGTGGCACCTCTTGTAATTAAGGTCCTTGATACAGCAGCATACTGTCTTCACACACACACCATCAAACAGATCTGGGTTGTCCTGCTTGCTTTTCCTGGCTGTGGTTCTTGGAGAGACTCCAAAGTACGTTTCATAATATTATGGGCCCAACCTGTAGTCTTCTTAGGCCTACCAGACCTTGGTTTTGAAGATGGCAGGATATTCCCTCCCTCCTCATAAAATCTGGCAACTCACTGGCACCAATTTGCTACACTATTTGCTTGGTTTGCAGGCCATTCCTTTAAAGCAATTATCTAAGCAACTGCTTCACATGAATATTCCCTCCTAGAGGTCATATTAGGGTCATGGGTCATAGGGATGCCTGGAGAGGTAAAAATGTGACATGTTGGAGAAAAAATTCTATGAGCACTCACCATAGCAATCCTCTTCCAACAACAGCTAGATGCACACTAACCGCCATTTTGTGCTGCCACGTGACTCAGACTATCCTACACTACACAGCCTGGTCATCACTTTTGTCTGAATTCAATACTATCTCCTATGGGTATGGTTATAAAACGGGCAAAATTCTTGTCCTCCTGCCCCACCCGGCCATCACTTTTGTCCGGTACTGTATAAAGTATGATATATATGCAATATGAAATGTGTTTTATATATTCATAAACAATGTGTAATATATATAATTTGTGATATATAATGTATAACATAATGTCTGGTGTGTAATATACAATGTATTATGGATAATGTGTAATGAATAATGTGCAAAGTGTAATGTTAAATACATATATCTATATACCAAAGGGGTCTTTCCCTGATAATTTATAATAAATGACAACTAAATAATAAAAAATACACAGCTAAATAATAAATAAGTGAATAGAAATAAGGCAGACATTACAGTACATTGCTTTGGTGCTTATCTAAATAAATCTCAAAACTTCGAATTATACTACACTGCACTACCTCTGCAGGAAGTTTATTCCATTCATTTACTACATGGTTAGCAGAGTTGTTTCTACCCACTTCCAAATTAAATCTACTTCCTGACAGTTTGATACCATCATTTCTTGTTTGATTTACATTCAGTGTGAAAATGTCATCGCTTTTGGTGTTGTTAATTCCCTTTGGAATCAAGACCTGTATCAAATCATGCCTGAGTCTTTGCTTTTTATGGAAAATAGATTCATATATTTGAGTCAATATTTGTATGATTTATTTCTGATATTTTGAATCAAGTTTTGTGGCTTGACGTTGTACTTTTTCCAATCTGTCAATGTCTTTAATAAGATTCAGTGACCATACAAAAACAACATATTCCAAATGTGGGTGAACTAAAAATTTATATGGATTGTTAATGACAGATGAACTTTTAAAATCAAAAGATTGAGCAGTCAGTCCTAAAATCGTATTTGTCTTCTCTGAGGCAGAAATACACTACTTAGGTGATTTGAGATCATTATTGATAATTACACCAAGATCCTTTTCACTATCCCCTTTTGTTAACAAATCCCCATATAACTTGTAATCGTACTCATTGTTGTTTCTATGTGCCTAATCTTACAGTTACTTGTGCTAAATTTCATTAGCCACTTTTCAGACCATTGCTGTAGTTTACCTAAATCTTTTTGAATATCTAATTGATTTAAGTGATCATTTGCCAATCCACAAAGAGGTCATGGAAGTAAATTAAGAAAGATCACATGTCGATAGGATGTGAGGAAATATAGTTTTCCATACAGATGTATACATGGAATAGCTTAGGTGATATAGCCCAAGCTCAAACAATACATGAGTTCAAATCTAAAGATGATAACTGGAAATCAAATATATTGGTTAAGATGGAACTATACATGAATTTGAGCCTAGGTATGTTAGAAAATTAGAGAGTAGGAGACGGAACCCAATGAGCATTGCTCTTTTCCTGTATACTACAATCAGATAAATACAATTAGGTAAATACAATTTTGTATCATCAGTAAATCTAGAGACAATAGATTTCAGTCCATGGTTTATATCATTCATATATATTATGAACAGAAGTGGCCAAAGAATGGAACCCTGAGGAACTCCAAGCTCAACATTTTTCCATCTAGAAGTTTTGCCATTTAGAACAACTCTCTCTGTATGATCGTTTAACCAATTACTAGTCCAGCTTAATAGGCTACCACTAATTCCATGTCAACCTAATTTAGTAGTCTTTTGTGCAGGACACTATCAAAAGTCTTCCCAAAGTCCAGATAAATTAAATCTATATTGTTTCTTTTGTCATAACTTGAGATGACTGTGTTGTAGAACTTGGGTAGGTTAGTCACACAAGAATGTTTCCATCCAAATTCATGCTGGGTATCATTTATTAAAGTTACTTTCTAAATGGTGTTCAATAGGATATCTGAAGATAGATTCCATAATTTTTCCTGTGACTGAGGAGCTTATAGGTCTGTAGTTCATTGACATCTTTTCGTCACGTTTTGAATATGGGCGTAATGTTAGCTAACTTCCATTCTCTTGGCACATCTTTGGATATGATTTATTTATTTATTTTTTTAATCATTTCTAATGGAACAATAACCTCGATTTTAATTTCCTTTAAGATTCTTGGATGCCAATCGTCAGGCTCTGGTGTTTTATTAGCTTTGAGTTTTTCTATACATCTTTTAATTTTTCATTTTGTTATATTTACAGTAGTAAGTTTCCTCTGTAGTTTATTAACTTCTTTTTGCCGACCTTTTTGAATATGGGTGTAATGTTAGCTAGCTTCCATCTTGGGACATCTCCAGATATGATTTTTTTTTTTTTTTTTTTTTTTTTTTTTTTTTTTTTTTTTTTTTTTTTTTTTTTTTTTTAATAATTTCAAACAGAACAACAACAATCTTTTTGCTGACCTTTTTGAATATGGGTGTAATGTTAGCTAACTTCCATCTTGGGACATCTCCAGATATGATTATTATTATTATTATTATTATTATTATTATTATTATTATTATTTTTTAAATAATTTCAAACAGAACAACAATAATCTCATTTTTCATTTCCTTTAAGATTCTTGGATGCTAACTGTCAGACCCCGTCTGGGGCTTTGGCTGCTTGTTACTGTGGCAAAGTAGCATGCAGTCAATACTTTAGGGTCTATATGGGGCGCCCCTACGGACCAGAGCCACACATCATTTTGTCTATGATAGAGGAAAACTCTGTTCATAGAGAAATGATGACACTTTTATACTACGACTGTCCCTCCGTTATGCTGTCCCCCAACCCTTGTTGCTATACTGTACCATTTCTCTGAGTATTTTCTTTTTCTGTGGTGGGGGAATTCCCTGTGGTGGGGGAAAAGAATACTGCCACCAAGTATTCCCACTTGGATCGTAAGAGGCGAGAATAAAGGGACGGGGAGTGGGACTAGGCATCCTTCTCCTTCTAGCCCCACAGGGGAAATTCCTAAGAGCAAAGGCAGAGGCATAAGAGGGGCTTGAAGGCCTCAGACCAGCACCCTAAAGTTTGGGTCTTTTAATGTGCATGGATGTGGTACAGATGAGAGTAAAAGGGAAGAGATAGGTAATATGTTTGTGAGAAGAAATATGGATGTGTTGGCTTTGAGTGAAACTAAGCTGAAAGGGAAGGGCGATTGTAAGTTTGGGAGTGTAAGTGGGAGGTTATCAGGAGTGAAGAGAGGGCGAGGGAGGGAAGGGGTGGCTATACTAGTATGTGAAGAGATAGGTAAACGTGTAGTGGAGTGGAAGGAGGTTTCCTCAAGGATAATGTGGATGAAGGTGAAACTGGGAAAGGAGATGTGGGTTTCTGTAAGTGCATATGGGCCTGGCCTGGCAGTGAGAAGAATGTAGAAGGGAGGCCTTTTGGATAGATTGGATAGATTTGGATAGATTTTGGATAGATGAGTGCATAGAGGGTTTAGGGAGAAGTGTAAATGTAATAATACTGGGAGACCTTAATGCTAGGGTAGGAAAGAAGCCAATGGAGTGGATGGGAAATGTGGAGTTCCAGGAAAGAATCGTAGTGGAGAGTTGATGGTGAAAATGTGTCTAGAAAGAGAGTTGATGATAGAAATACAGTGTTTCGGAAGAAAGTCAAACATAAGTACACATGGGAGAGGGTGGTGGAGGGAAAGGTGGTAGATAGAGCTTTAATGGAGTATGTAGTGGTAAATAGGATTATGATAGGAAGAGTTAAGGATGTACATGTGCTAAGGGGAGAGGGTGGGGGAATATCAGATCATTTTCTGGTGGAAGGTAAGTTGAGAGTGGAGGATAGATGGAGGAAGAGGAAAGGGACAAAAGGTAGGGAGGTGCTTAGAGTGAACTCTTTAAACGAAGAGGAAAAGGAGAAGGAGTACAAGAGGAAGCTGAAGGAGGAGTGGGAGGGAGTGAAGGATAGAGTAGAGGTAGGTGTGGAGGAGGAGTGGGGATGGTTCAAGGAGGGAGTCACAAAGTGTGCAAGGATGGTGTGTGGAACAAGAAAGTCAGGAGGAAATAGAAGGAAGGGTAGTGAATGGTGGGATGAAGAAATGAAGAAGGTTGTAGAGGAGAAGAAGCGAGCTTTCACAGATTGGTTACAAAATAGGACGAGGGAGTCATACGAGACGTACAGGGAAAAGAAAAGAGAAGAAAAAGGTAAAGGAGGCAAAGAGGAGAGCAGATGTTAAATGGGGTAAGAGTATGACAGAAAATTTTGAAAGTAATAAATAGATGTTTTGGAAAGAAATTAAGAGAGGAAGAGCAGGCGAATCAAGTAGAGAAGAAAAGGTAAAAGGTGCAGATGGAGAGATGATAATGGAGGAGAAGGCAGTAAGGGGAAGATGGGTAGAATACTTTAGGGAGTTGCTGAATGTGAAGGAGGATAGGGAGGGAAAGATAGCTGCAGTGGGAAATGCTAAGAAAATGAGAGTGATGAGTGAGGAAAATGGAGGAGAAATAAGGAAGGATGAAGTGAAGGCAGCAGTTAAGATGATGAAAGCAGGTAAGGCACCTGGTATGGATGGATGCCATGCAGAATGTCTTAAAAAAGGAGGTATAGTGATGGTGGACTGGCTGGCGAGGTTATTTAATGTTTGCTGGAGAGAGGGTAGAGTGCCGGAGGACTGGAGGAGTGCTTGTATAGTTCCACTTTACAAGGGAAAGGGGGACAAGTGTGAATGTAGTAGTTTCAGAGGGATTAGCTTGTTAAGTGTAGTTGGGAAGGCTTATGGGAGGATCTTGATTGAGAGGATTACGAGAGGAACAGAGGGAGTAATTGGTGAGGAACAGTGTGGGTTTAGGACAGGTAGAGGTTGTGTAGATCAGATATTTGTGGTAAGACAGATATGTGAGAAAGCTATAGGAAAGGGGAAGGATGTTTTCAGGGCCTTTATGGATCTGGAAAAGGCTTACGATAGGGTAGACAGAAAGGCACTGTGGGAGGTTATGCTGATATATGGGATAGGAGGTAAGCTTCTCGGAGCTGTCAAGAGTTTTTATGAGAGTAGTAGAGCTTGTGTCAGGATTAGAAATGGAGAGAGTGAGTGGTTTGAGGTAAAGGTGGGACTTCGTCAAGGATGCGTTATGTCACCCTGGCTGTTCAACTTATACATGGATGGGGTGGTGCGAGAGGTGAATGCAAGGGTAGTGGGTCAGGGATTGGAAATGGTTAAGGAAAATGGAGAAAAGTGGGAGGTGAGCCAGCTGTTGTTTGCAGACGACACTGCGCTTGTGGCAGGATCAGAGGAGGGATTGAGGAAGTTGGTGACAGAGTTTGGGAGAGTGTGTGATAGAAGAAAGCTGAAGATAAATGTGGGTAAAAGTAAGGTGATGAGATGTACAAGGGGTGAAAGTGGCAGTAATCTGGAAGTGAGCATTACGGGAGAGCAACATTACCAAATGTGGCAGGAAAAGGTGGAATGAAGGTGGAGGTAGAATGTAGATGGAGAGAAGCGAGTAAATGCCTTGGTGGTTTAAAAAGTGTAATGAGGAATAGACATTTGGGAATGGATGCTAAGAGGAGACTGTATGAAGGAGTGATTGTGCCAACAGCACTGTATGGAGCAAAAACATGGAACATAAGAGAGGGAGAGAGAAGGAACTTGAATGTGTTTGAGATGAAGTGTCTGAGAAGTATGATGGGGGTTACTAGGCTTGATAGAGTGAGAAATGAGGAGGTGAGGAGGAGAAGAGGGGTGGAAAGGGAGTTGGGAGATAGGGTTGATGAAAGAGTATTAGGATGGTTTGGACACATGGAAAGAATGAGTGAAGAAAGACTAGTAAAAGAGGTATGGAAGGCAGATGTGGAGGGAGTGAACATGAGGGGACTTCCTAGGATGAGATGGATGGATGGGGTGAAGGGGGCTTTGGGGAAGAGGGGAATGTCTGTTGAGGAAGGACGGGAGAGGACAGAAGACAGGGGTGAATGGAGAATGGTTGTATATGGAAAATGTTGTGATGCATGAGGTGGAATGGATGGGGGAATGGGGGGTGAGGTAGTGTGCGTGAGCAGAAATTTTGACGCAGCCTGAAGGGATTTCTCCCCGTCCTCCTTTATATGGGGGGACGGAGAGGGGGGGTCGCCAATTTAATGAAGCAGCCTTACTGTGGATGTGCTGTGTCCTGCGACACTGCTTCTGATCCAGGGCAGTGGACAGGGTGCAGGGATGACCCGTCATCTAGGAGGTGCTAAGATGGGAGGGAGGGTGGAGGGGTGTGGAGTGTTTTCGGGGATGGAATGGGTGGGAATGATTTTATGCCTTTTCCTTTTTGGCTACCTCCCTAGTAAGGGGGAAAAAGCCTTGGTATATGTATGTATGAGTTTTTCTATATATCTTTTTTTTTTTTTTTTTTTTTTACAGTAGTAAGTTTCCCTTGGACTTATCACAGATTTCAGTTAGGACTTCACTGTGGTGTGATTTGTTTATGAATACCGAGCTGAAATAGTTTAAAATATATATTCCTTCATTCAAACGTTCAAGTTGACCATCAGCAGATAATAGTGGGCCAATGTCATTCCTAATAAAATTCTTACCTCTAATGTAACTATAGAATTCTTTGGGATTCTCTTTGAATTTATCAGCAATATTCATTTCATATTGTCACTCTTTTTGATTGTCATTGTTAAGTCCCTCTGTATTATCACATAAATTTGACAGTCATTATGTGCACCAGAACACTGTATTTTTTTTTTTTTTTTTTTTTTAAGCCATTTTAGGTGAGCCTGATTTGGGGGCATCTATCCTTAAAAGGGATGTACCGTATATACTCATCTATAGGTCGAAATCTTAAGGAATTTTTTTTAGGCCAAAACCTAGGGGTCGACCTATACACAAGTAATAATCTTGTTAGGCTGAAATCCAGACATGACAAGAAAGGCTAGGAAGAACTCTTACCTTTTCTTTAGGTTCAAAAATCAAAATATTTACCTACTAGTTACTACCAGTAAACAATGGGGACTTAAAATACACGGTACATACCAAAACATGTGAAATTCCTTCTAGATACGGTAACCCCATACTGTGGTTTTACCTGTTTGTTAAAATTCTTAGCACAGGCAAGCTTATTATATCATGTATACTATTATAGTACACATAGTTGTTTAGAAAATAATAAAATGCTGTGATATTCTCAAATTTAGCTTTCTATATGGTATATATTATTGTTAACATTACCAAAACAATGCAATACCAGACGTCTTGTTGTGCTGTCCTGCTGCACAACAAGACTCTCGTGTTGCCAACCAGCGACGTTGTCACCAACCTGACACATATCTTAAGAACCACCAATTTGGAAGTAGTGTGCCAGACAAGCAGGACGATAAAAGACATCACGAAGACGAAAATACACAACAACCAAACACCGGGCACAAAAGCTGGTGTTTATCGTATTCCGTGTTCAGGATGGGATAAAGTTTACATTGGAGAAACGTCGCGCGACCTGAATACATGAATAAGTCAACACCATTAAGACATCAGGCATGAAAGAATGCAGAGCTGCTGGTACGAGAACCAGACAAAATCCGCAGGAAGTGTTTAGAAGCAGCGGTCATTCAAGGAACGAACACTATTGAACAAAATAAGCGAAACGTCGTACAAATAAAGGCTCCATTCTCATATGGTGTTAAACTCGTTAGTCTTGTCGGCAACTGCTACTTTCATGAAAAAAAAAATCTTTGTAATCTGTTCAAGTTTTTCACTCTGCTGAAATGGCAACTTTAGTGAAACTTATTAAATATTAAAATCAGTGAACTTGAAAAAAAACATAATCCAAAAAACAACAGAAAAAATGAAGTGAAAATACCATAATAATCAATTGATATACCAGGCAAGCCATGCCACTTCAAAGCATTAAGAGAGTGGAATGCTTACAGCACCAAAACAAAAACAAGCCACTCAACCTATACATGAGGTATATGGAAAATTCCAGATTTTTTTGGCCAAAAATGGGGGGTCGACCTTTACACAAGATTGACCTATAGATGAGTATATACGGTAAGTATGAATTGTCTTAGTAAGTGTATATTGAAATATTTTCCACATCTGATCTACAGGTCCTTCAAATCATTTTGCCTCCCAGTCTGTAAGCTGGAGCTCCTGACATAAATTATTTTGCAGTTTGAATCTATGCTGTGATCATTATTTGCAATGGTTTCACCAACCTACATTGGTTATCATGCTTTTGCAGCTTGATCTTGTAGGCTCTTTTACATGCTGAACTGAGTATATGTTACTAAGAAAATCAATCAGGCAACTACCTATACTGCCATGTATAATGATCGTCCAATCAATACCAGTAAAATTGAAATCATCCATTATCAGTAAGTCCCAGTTACAGAAATATTTTATATACATATATATATATATATATATATATATATATATATATATATATATATATATATATATATGAAAAGAAATCACAAAACACACGTGATAAAATATTTTTGCAGAAACCACCGGGAAATTGAAAAAACAGATACCGAACGTTTTCGTCTATTTAGACATTTTCAAAGGTACAAAAAAGCAATACAGAAAGAAACAATAAATACATAAGAAGACAAGGATACTCGGAGAGGTCCCATGTTACATTTTATCACACACAATTTTGTCAATAATAAAATTGTCCAATTTAAATAAACCCAAACTCAAGTTCATGTTATTTCCAAAATTTCTTTTTATAAAACAAGATTCAATAATATTCCTTTCTATAATATTATTACAAGAAGTAATTATTTTAGAATTTCCCCAGTCAATATTATGACCATAATCCCTTTGGTGGACAAATAATCCACTGGACACTTGCCCCGTTCTAATACTATATTTATGTTGGCCTATTCTTTTTTCTAAGCCTTTGCCTGTTTGGCCTATATAAATAAAATCACAATTTTTTACATGGTATATTATAAATACATCCTTCTTTACTTCTTGGGGAATTTTTAATTAACAGACTCTTAATGTTGTTATTATTTTTGAATACTATCTGGATACCAAATTTTTCGAAAATGCTAGGAAGATGGATTAAATTTTCGTGGTACGGAATTGTTAGCATATTTTTATAATTAAATGGTTTGACCTGCGACGTATTAAGAAAACATTTCCTAGCTTTGATTTTTGTTTTATCAATAAGATGTTTTGGATATTTTAAATTTTCTCCAATGTCATAGATGAATTGTATTTCTTGATCCAAGAACTCAGGGGAACAAATTCTATACGCTCTCAGGAACATTGAAGAAAAAACTGACAGCTTGGATTTTTGACTGTGATACGAGTAAAAATGAATGTACGAGAGGACATTGGTCGGCTTCCTGTAAACGTCAAATTTAAAGTATCTTCCACATCGGTAAATATTTACATCTAAAAATGGTAACATATTATTTTCTTCAACCTCTACTGTGAATTTAATGGAATGCACCAAATTATTTAAATCTGACAAAAAAGTATCCAAATATTTATCATTAGGCCAAATGCATAATATGTCGTCAACATACCTGTACCAAACTGCATTAATTGGAAGAATGTTTGGTAATAACTCTCTTTCAAAAAACTCCATATACAAATTGCTAAGAATTGGAGACAGACAGTTCCCCATGGCCAGTGAAGAAACGTTTAGGAACACTTGGAGGGCATGGTACACAAAGCCCTTACAAATATTAATATCTTGATTTGAAACATCACTATATTTTTCCAAATTGCAAAAACTCTTAGCAATATCTACATAGTTCACCTGCTGATTATTGGCAACGAATTTCAAACCATATCCTAGAGCACATTTCGCGTCGTCACTCAAAGGTTTGTCCGATAAATTAAGAACAAAATTAGGGTTGGCATCCTTATTCCAACCACTATTATTAATCAAATTTTTCAACTTCTTTTTAAGTTTAACATCTACTTTATGGCAAACGAACCTTAATTTAGCATATATGTAATCTAATAATTTCACTTTCCACTGGTTTGGAATAGAATTTTGAAAAATGCCTTTCTTTTCTTTTGTGATATAAAATGATTCCTTCACTTCAATCTTCATAATATCTATATGCTTTTGCAAAATAATCCTTTCAAAATCCTCAAAAGGTTTTTGGCGTAGACTCAACAATCGATTGTTGAGAATAGATTTGGGCATAACTTGTTCGTCTAAACAATTCTTCAGAAATTTAAGGCGAAGTTTCAGTTTATGGGACTTGATCAGAGAAGAGCACAATGAAGAAACAAGTGATGAAGAGACATATGTTAAATTGAGCAAGAACCCTCTAGAAAATGTTAATAGTGAATTTAATAAGAAGCTTAAAACAATTTTAAAAGGTAACGACGAACTGATAAAAAAATGTGTTACTATATCTCCGTCACTTCCATACATGTATGGTCTAATTAAAACTCATAAAATTAATAATCCAGTTAGGCCCATTACTTGTTCTATTGGGTCTTGCACATATAAGTTGTCAAAATGGTTAGTGTCTCTTCTTAGTCCTCTTGTTGGGACAATTTCCCACTCTCATATCAAAGATAATGTTGACTTAACCAAAAAGCTGCTTGGACATAATATCACATTTGATTTTAAGTTGGTTAGTTTCGATATTAAAAGTTTAATCACCCAAGTCCCGGTTTTAGATCTGTTAGGATTTCTAGAAAAAGAATTAAAGAAACATGACTTTACACTCCCTGCTCATACTATTATTAGTTTAATCAAATTATGTGTAATAGACTCTAAGTTTGAATTTAATGGAAACTTTTATACTCAAACATTTGGTATGGCCATGGGGAACTGTCTGTCTCCAATTCTTAGCAATTTGTATATGGAGTTTTTTGAAAGAGAGTTATTACCGAACATTTCTTCCAATTAAGGGGACCGGCTGATCAAAAGATGAAAATCTTTATTAATTGGGCTATTGCACAGAAATTTATGCCAGGAGTTAAGGACACCATATACATCTTTCCTAACCCAAAAAAACTAATCTGCAACCCTTTCATGTTTTGCCCCCCCATCTCCCTTTCAAAAAAATTGATAATTTTGAAATGACTACTCCTCCTATAATAATTGCTCTACATGAATGAAATTAATATGGTGGAAGGACCTTATCCAGACCTTCAAACTAATAGAGAGAAATTTTAGTTAAAGTAATTAGTTTGTGGAATTTTAATTTTTATATCTTTTCCCACCCCGTCCCCCTTCAAATAGGGAATTTTTTTTTTGGCAAAAATTAACCCTTTCAGATATTAAAAAAAACGTTCTATTTCATTAATCAGGCAGATTTAGACATATTATGTGTGAATTTTCATTGAAATTGATTAAGAAGTTATGGAGGAGTAGAAGTTTGAAGGTATAAAACTTAGGTTTTGAGATACGGGCCGTCAAAGTTTTCACTAACTTTGAACCCCTACATACTAATATAAATAAGGGATATCATGGCATTTCCTTATTTAGCTTTTTAGGCTTGAATGTTGATGATATTTAGAATAAAATTTATTCATATTCAGTCATATATGTTGATGTCCAGTCATATAATCCTCTGTCTTCTGGCTCCTGGTCCCCACCTGCATTTTAGGCAGGTTATTACATTAGGGTGTCATAGCTTGCTTACTTTGTAATTCTTGCCTTTTCCTAGCTTCTTGAAGGTGTTTGGTTTGCTTGCGAGGACATGGCATCTCAAAAATAGTATAACAGCTTGTCAAATGAGAAAAGGATTGATGGTGGCTTGCAGTGGAGCGTATCACTCAATTTTTGTCTACTGTTTATCGCTTTCTGAGGCATCTACCCATTCTGGGGTCTATATATAACCTCTGGTACAGAGACAGAGTTGCCAGAAGTCACTAGGAATAGCACTCAATCATTACAAATTATTGTTATTTATTGCAATAATATATATATTGTAGTGACCAATACGTATCATAGGGCCGAGATGGGGTCGAGTTGGGGGGAGGAGGGGGTTTATTTGCCATAACTACGAAAATAAGGCAAATTTGGATGAAATACTCCGCATACAGACTGTCGATTGCCATACACAGATGTAGAAATTTTTTCCCAGTTTTTTATTTTTTTCTCAATTTTCATCGATTCTTGACCAGCCGGTCCCCTTAATGCAGTTTGGTACAGGTATGTTGACGACATATTATGCATTTGGCCTAATGATCAATATTTGGATACTTTTTTGTCAGATTTAAATAATTTGGTGCATTCCATTAAATTCACAGTAGAGGTTGAAGAAAATAATATGTTACCATTTTTAGATGTAAATATTTACCGATGTGGAAGATACTTTAAATTTGACGTTTACAGGAAGCCGACCAATGTCCTCTCGTACATTCATTTTTACTCGTATCACAGTCAAAAATCCAAGCTGTCAGTTTTTTCTTCAATGTTCCTGAGAGCGTATAGAATTTGTTCCCCTGAGTTCTTGGATCAAGAAATACAATTCATCTATGACATTGGAGAAAATTTAAAATATCCAAAACATCTTATTGATAAAACAAAAATCAAAGCTAGGAAATGTTTTCTTAATACGTCGCAGGTCAAACCATTTAATTATAAAAATATGCTAACAATTCCGTACCACGAAAATTTAATCCATCTTCCTAGCATTTTCGAAAAATTTGGTATCCAGATAGTATTCAAAAATAATAACAACATTAAGAGTCTGTTAATTAAAAATTCCCCAAGAAGTAAAGGATGTATTTATAATATACCATGTAAAAATTGTGATTTTATTTATATAGGCCAAACAGGCAAAGGCTTAGAAAAAAGAATAGGCCAACATAAATATAGTATTAGAACGGGGCAAGTGTCCAGTGGATTATTTGTCCACCAAAGGGATTATGGTCATAATATTGACTGGGGAAATTCTAAAATAATTACTTCTTGTAATAATATTATAGAAAGGAATATTATTGAATCTTTTTTTATAAAAAGAAATTTTGGAAATAACATGAACTTGAGTTTGGGTTTATTTAAATTGGACAATTTTATTATTGACAAAATTGTGTGTGATAAAATGTAACATGGGACCTCTCTGAGTATCCTTGTCTTCTTATGTATTTATTGTTTCTTTCTGTATTGCTTTTTTGTACCTTTGAAAATGTCTAAATAGACGAAAACGTTCGGTATCTGTTTTTTTCAATTTCCCGGTGGTTTCTGCAAAAATATATACACAAAAATACAAGAGGACACGGAAAGAAAATTAAGAAAGACAGCTATAGAAGAGATCTGAAAAAGAACAGCTTTCCTCACAGAGTAATAGACATTTGGAACAAGTTAGATGAGAAAGTGGTGTGTGCAAAAACAATACATGAATTTAAAAATAGTTTAGATAAAATGAGATATAAAGACGGGACACCACGAGCATAGCTCCCCTTCCCGTAAAATACAAGTAGGTAAATACAACTAGGTAAATACATAAAGACAAAAGATATATATATATATATATATATATATATATATAAAATATAAAGAAACTAGAAAGAATTCAAAGAACACTAACAAAGGTGGCTGACATATGAACAAAGATTAAAAAAACTAAAATTATTAACTCTGGAGCAAAGAAAAGAAAGAGGCAATTTGATATCCATATATAGAATTATGAAAGGGATGGAAATCCTTGACAGGGATGATCTACTTAAATGGGACAATAGAAATACAAGAGGACACAAGAAGAATCTTAAGGACAGTTACAGAAGAGATCTGAAAAAGAATAGCTTTCCACATAGAGTGATAGATACATGGAATGAATTGAAAGAGAAAACAGTGAGTGCTAAAACTATACACAACTTTAAGAAAGAACTGGATGTGGAAAGATACAACTACGGGTCCCTATGAGCATAGCTCTTCTCCCGCAAAATACAACTAGGTAAATACACACACACATAATATACATATACTTATAAAGTATTTAAGGAAAATGAGAGAGAATTAGGTGGGGGAAGGGTAGACAAAGATGGGTTGGGAATCAATTTATTGCCCTAACATTGCGACCACTTTGTTCCTCTTCAGAAGACTGCTGCATTACATTTAGATCACAAGTTTTATACTCGTAGCAGGATGGAACCCACCAAACTATAAGTGGTTGCAAATGTCAGGTTCTTCCTTTGGCTACCAGTTTATTTGTTAAGATACTTGCTGCTTCTGAAAGGCAGGTAAATCCTTTTTTGTCATTGTTGTTTTTCCTAGTGATGATATCTACAGCTTCAATGAGCTTCCATGAAAATAATTGTGGAAGCTGTGCATATCATCACTAAGGAAAACAACAACAGAGAGGGATTTATCTGCCTTTCAAAAGCAGCAAGTATCTTAATAAGTAAAGTGGTAGCCAAAGGGAGAACTTGACGTTTCCAACCACTCATAACTTGATGGGTTCCCTCTCACCACGAGTATAAAACTTGTGATCTAAATGTATTGCAGCAGTCCTCTGAAGAAGACCAAAGTGGTCGCAATATTAGGGCAATAAATTTAATCCCAACCCATCTTCACTTACCTTCTCTACCTAATTTTCTCTCTCACACACACACACACACACATTATGAATAATATGTCACCTGAGAAACAAATAAATAAGATTTTTTGTGAAACTTATAATCTAATAAGAACAATCAAAGTGGCATTTACATACTTGGATGAAGAAATGGTGAAGAAAATACTAATCACTCTGATATGACCAAGATTGGAATATGCAGCAACGATGTGGTCACCAAGTACAAAAATATGTATAAAAAAAAATTTGAAAGAATACAGAGAGCAATTACAAAATTGGCACCAACACTCTCAAAACTATCATATGAAGAGAGACTAGCAAAACTTGAGCTACAGACACTAGAGCAAAGAAGAGAGAGAGGAGATTTGATAGCTATTTACAGAATCATGAAAGGCATAGAAATTATTGATAGAGAGGATCTAATAAAATGGGATGATAGAAATACAAGAGGACACGGAAAGAAAATCAAGAAAGACAGCTATAGAAGAGATCTGAAAAAGAACAGCTTTCCTCACAGAGTACCATATTTTCCGGCTTAAAATGCGCATCGGGTTATAATGCGCACCCATGCACTTCGTTATCCCAGTACACAGATAGCGCGCACCGACGTATAACGCGCATGCCCGATCGTCATCTAGCGAGAGAATCGAGTCGGAACTACATGTACCGGTATATGACTCATGCTGTGCGTTGGTCCGTTATTACTTTGTAGCTTAAATAGTTTGTTGGAAGTATGATCTAAAAAAAAAAGTTTATTGAAAGTAAAATATACAGAAAAATTTCGGGGTTATTACAGAAAATGTTCATTTTATATCTTGAAGAAATAATTCGTCTTTACCTTTTTTTTTTTTTTTTTTTTTTAATACTGAAACAAACTACAGACTGTTTCGTTTTAGCTTTGAACCTGCAATGACAGTGGTGAAATAGGACAGTCTCTCATCGAGGTGACGTTTAGTTAATATAACTCCCGAAAAAGGGTGTTGTAGTCAAATGTTTGACACGAGTTTATGAACAGCCGCAACGGAATTTGTACCATACCTAAAGTGAAGTAACAAAGCCAACATAAAAATTCAAACTAGGATGCTGTGAACATGGGCAAATATCATGAATATTGATCATGTTTCATGGTGTTTAGGCCTATCTAAACATGAAAAATAAGATTCGATAGATACCTACCAATACCAAATATTTATATACGGTAGCCCATGCTGGCGTATTCTTTTATGTCACCATGGCTGTTCTTCTTGTTCTCACGGAACGTCACGGAGAAGTGTGCCGTCCCGACTTTGTGACGGCCAACATCGTCACGTTGTTGTGAGAAAAAAAAATTACACACACAGCCGCAGAATTTTTATCGTAGGCCGTAGATAATGCGCACCACCGGAATACGCGCACCCCCCATTTTTAGGCCCTTCCAACGGAAAAAAGTCGCGCACTATACGCCGGAAAATACGGTAATAGACAGTTGGAACAAGTTAGATGAGAAAGTAGTGTGTGCAAAAACAATACATGAATTTAAAAATAGTTTAGATAAAATGAGATATGAAGACAGGACACCACGAGCATAGCTCCCCTTCCCATAAAATACAACTAGGTAAATACACACTTTCGTCGGATGGACGGCAAAGATTGGAGTTCTGAAGAAAATGTGAAATTTTCGTGGATCTCAATGCAAAGGAAGTACCTTATTGTATTTACAAGGAAGGGGAACGCTCATGGTGTAGTGGGAAAGTAAGGAAAAAGGAGAAGGGGAGGGATTACTGAAGGAAATGGAAGGAAATGAGGAAGGACTTGGTCCAGGAGGCCAAGCATCTTGTAAACAAGAGAAGGACCGATGATTTTGGAGAAGGGATTAACAAAAATGTAAAGATTAGAAATACAGATAAGAGCAGCACAATGGAAGGTGAGGATAATAATTTCCAGGGATTTAATGAGGGGGGGGCGGATACCAACCTCCCCCGATTAGCAAGACTAGAGGAAAATTTTGAAAAAATGACCGAACATTGGGAGAATAGGTTCGGTAACATAGCAAAGATTGGGCAGAGAGTTGACAAATTGGAAGAACTAGAGAAGATGAACAAAAACTTAACTAAAGAAATAGAATTAAAAAGACAGTTAAAAGAAGTAAAAGAGGATGATCAAGAATTAAAGAGGAATAATAAAGACAATAAAGAGGCTATAGCAAAAGAAGCACAGGGTTGGTAAAAATCGAAGAAAACAGTAAAGTTGCATTTACTGACATAATTAAACAGCAAATGAAAGAATAAACTGAAGACTCAATTATCAAAGTGATGAGACAGAAGGAGAATATAGTAAGAGACTTAGCAGATAAAAAGAAATGTATAATTATATTAGGAATGGAAGAGAAACATAACCTAAATAGAACCACAAGAATCAATGAGGAAAAAGGAAAAGTAAGCAGTTTACTAGAATTAGTTCAGGAGGATGAACCTGAAATCATGAAACAAATTGAAGAGATGTATAGACTCGGAAAGTATAGTATAGATAAGACCAGACCAATTAAGATTAAATTCAGGTCACAAATGACAGCAGAGAATATCTTAGCAAAAACAGGGAAACTAGCAGCAAGTGAACAATATAAAAAGGTATGGATAAAAAGAGAAATTAATAAAGAGGAAAGAGAGGAGGAAAAAATGAAAAGACATGAAGCTAAGGAAAAAAACGAGAACAGAACAGAGTCAGGAAAAGAGAAATTCTATTGGAGAGTAGTGAATATGAAAGTAAGGAAATACGACATACTAGAGAAAAACAAAAGGGAAACAGAGAACACAATGGAAGTGGCAGAAAACTAAGAGTGTCTTACACAAATATAGATGGATTAATAACAGGATTGAATGAGCTGAATGATTATCTGAAGGAAAAAGAACCGGATAAAATGGGAATTGTAGAAACGAAATTAAAAGGTCCACTACCATCCAACAGTGTAGGACATGATGCATATAATTATTGGATTAGAAACAGAGAGACAAAACAAGGGGGTGGAGTTATGTTCCTGACTAAGAAGGATATAAACGTGAGGTGTGTCACATACGGAAAGAATACAGTAGAGATGATTATGATCGAAGTGGAAGACAGATAGGAAGAGCAGAAAGTTTGTGATAAATTATGTGCCTCCAAAAACAGCCTCGTGGGAAGAGTGAACATAAAAGTATGTTAGAAGACACAAGGATAATATTAAATAAGATAATGGAAGATGGAGGAGGAATAGTTATGATGGGCGACTTTAATTGCAAAGAAGTCTGCTGGGAAGAGATGACAGTAAAGGGTGGAGACGGCTCATGGGGAAAGGTTCTACTTGAGATGATTATTGACCATACAATGACACAGTGGATACAGGAGAACACTAGGTATAGAAATGAAGAACCATCGAGACTAGACCTAATAATCACATCTGAACCTAGAATAGTGGAAAAGATTGAATATAAAACACCAATAAGTAAAAGTGACCACATATTGATTGAACTGGAACTAAATGAGGAAAAATACATGAAAGAAATGAACAATATAGAAAAGGAAGAATGATGTATGAAAAAACAAACTTTGATAGAATAAGAGAATTCTTTCAAAAAGAAAACTGGGAAGGAATATACAAAGAAGAAACAACAGTGGAAGAGAAATGGAATATTTTGACAAAAATTTATAAAAAAAAAAAAAAAAAAAGAGTGGAAAAGTATGTCCCAAGACAAAAACAAGAAAAAGAATATGTAAAGTGCTGGTACAACAAAAGTTGTAGGGAGTTAAAAGACAAAAGACCAAAAGACAAAAGCTTGGACCAAATGGAAGAAACACAAAAGACCTGAAAAATGGAAAATATATACTTGTTATTGAAATGAATATGAACAAGCGTGCAGAGAGGAAAAGAGAAAATATGAAAAAGATGTCATAGAAAAATGTAAAGATCAACCAAAACTATTTTACAGATTTGTAAACAGCAAACTGAAAAACAAACAAGATTTGGAGAAATTAAGACAAGGAGTTGAATACACAGAGGACATAGAAATGGCGGAATTATGAACAAGCATTTTAAATCAGTGGTTACAAGGGAGAACATACAACCTGAAGAGATCGAATGGAAAGAGAAAGTCCCCCCTATGAAAGAAATAGAAGTAACAAAGAATGAAATAATGAAACACTTGATTAATCTTGATGTCAGAAAATCGCATGGACCAGATGAAATAGCAAACTGGATTTTGAAAGAATGCAGGAATGAACTGGCAGACAAAATACATAGCATAATAAACAGTTCCTTGAAAGGAAAAGTTCCAAAAGATTGAAAAAAAAAAAAGCAAATATAGTATCTATATATAAAGGGGGAAATAAAGAAGACCCTACCAACTATAGACCAGTCTCTCTAACAAGTACAATAGCAAAAATTTGTGAAAGAATTGTCAGAAGTAGATGGGTAAAATATTTAGAAAAAAAACTGCTAAATCCAAGGCAATTTGGATTCAGACAAGGACAATCATGCGTCACCAATTTAATACTATTCTATTCAAGGCTAATAGATATAATACAAGAAAGAGATGGATGGGCTGATTGTGCATTTCTAGACCTAAATTTTTTTTTGACAAAGTACCACATAAGAAGTTGCTTAAGAAATTAGAAACTGAAGGAGGAATACAGGGCAAACTGCTTAAATGGATGGAAGACTTTTTGCAAGAAAGAAAAATGAGAGTAGTGATAAGAGACAAACACTCAAATTGGGATGAAGTAATAAGTGGTGTTCCACAAGGAACAGTTTTGGCCCCAATAATGTTTGCTATATATATTAAAGATATGGATGAAGGATTGAAAGTTATATGAGCTTCTTTGCAGATGATGCAAAACTATTGAAAAAAGTGAACACAGAAGAAGATTGTGAATCACTACAGAGTGATCTAAATAAAGTCTGGGAATGGAGTAGGAAGTGGGAGATAGAGTTCAACACTAAAAAGTGTAGTATAATGGAATTTGGAAAAAGCAAAAACAGAATAACAGGATCATATAAATTGGGAGAAGGAATAAAAAAAGTTAAAAATGAGAAGGACCTGGGAATCATTGTTATGAATAATATGTCACCTGAGAAACAAATAAATAAGATTTTTTGTGAAACTTATAATTTAATAAGAACAATCAAAGTGGCATTTACATACCTGGATGAAGAAATGGTGAAGAAAATACTAATCACTCTGATAAGACCAAGATTGGAATATGCAGCAACGATATGGTCACCAAGTACAAAAAAAAATGTATAACAAAACTTGAAAGAATACAAAGAGCAATTACAAAATTGGCACCAACACTCTCAAAACTATCATATGAAGAGAGACTGGCAAAACTTGAGCTACAGACACTAGAGCAAAGAAGAGAGAGAGGAGATTTGATAGCTATTTACAGAATCATGAAAGGCATAGAAATTATTGATAGAGAGGATCTAATAAAATGGGATGATAGAAATACAAGAGGACACGGAAAGAAAATCAAGAAAGACAGCTATAGAAGAGATGTGAAAAAGAACAGCTTTCCTCACAGAGTAATAGACAGTTGGAACAAGTTAGATGATAAAGTAGTGTGTGCAAAAACAATACATGAATTTAAAAATACCATATATGCTCATCTATAGGTTGATCTCGTGTAAAGGTCGACCCCCATTTTTGCCCAAAAAATCTGAAATTTTCCATATACCTCATGTACAGGTCGAGTGGCTTGTTTTTGTTTTGGTGCTGTGAGCATTCCACTGTCTTAATACTTTGAAGTGGCATGGCTTGCCTGGGATAGCAATTGATTATTATGGTTTTTTCACTTCATTAATTCTGATGTATTTTGGTTTATGTTTTTTTTTCAAGTTCAATGATTTTATTATTTAATAAGTTTCACTGAAGTTGCCATTTCAGTGGAGTGAAAAAATTAAACAGATTACCAAGTAAAGTACGGTATACGGAATAAACTGGCTAGGTGTGTTTCGTTAGAAACAATTTTAACCAACAGTGTCTCAGAGTATTCTTGTAATCTCAACTGTGCGGATGATCAGGCTAATGATAATGTGGAGGAGGAAGATGATGTTGATGTTCCTATGGCTGATGAAGTTGATCCGTATGACGATACTCTACACAGAAGTGAGTGGGAGGAGCTGTTTGGTGGTGAAGATGACGACGGCAAGTAAAACGATTTTGGTGGATTTTAGTTAAAATATCTAGTATTATACCATGTGTCACTGTAACAACCCGTCTGGGGTATTGGCTGCTTGCTATTGTGGCAAAGTAGCATGCAGCCGATACTTTAGGGTCTATATGGGGCGCCCCTATGGACCAGAGCCACACATCATTTTGTCTATGATAGAAGAAATTCTGTTCATAGAGAAATGATGACACTTTGATACTACGACTGTCCCTCCGTTATGCTGTCCCCCAACCCCTTGATGCTGTCCTGTACCATTTCTCTGAGTATTCTCTTTCTGTGATGGGGGAATTCCCTGTGGTGGGGGAAAAGAATACTGCCACCAAGTTTCCCACTTGGATCGTAAGAGGCGAGAAGAAAGGGACGGGGAGAGGGATTAGGCATCCTTCTCCCTGTAGCCCCAAGGGGCAGATTCCTAAAAAGCAAAGGAAAGGCATATGGGGTGCTGGAGGGCCTCGGGCCAGCACCCTAAGGTTTGGGTCTTTTAATGTGTGTGGATGTGGTACAGATGAGAGTAAAAGGGAAGAGATAGGTAGTATGTTTGTGAGAAGAAAGTTGGATGTGTTGGCTTTGAGTGAAACTAAGTTGAAAGGGAAGGGTGAGTGTAAGTTTGGGAGTGTAAGTGGGAGGTTATCAGGAGTGAAGAGAGGGCGAGGGAGGGAAGGGGTGGCTATTCTAGTAAGTGAGGAGATAGGTAAAGGGGTAGTGGAGTGGAAGGAGGTTTCCTCAAGGATAATGTGGATGAAGGTGAAACTGGGAAAGGAGATGTGGGTCTTTGTAAGTGCATATGGGCTGGGCAGTGAGAAGAGCATGGAAGAAAGGGAGGCCTTTTGGATAGATTTAAATGAGTGCATAGAGGGTTTAGGAAGAAATGTCAATGTAATAGTACTGGGAGACCTTAATGCTAGGGTGGAAAATGGTCCAATCGATGGAGTGGTTGGGAAGTGTGGAGTTCCAGGAAAGAATCGTAGTGGAGAGTTGATGGTGGAAATGTGTCTAGAAAGAGAGTTGATGATAGAAATACAGTGTTTCGGAAGAAAGTCAAGCATAAGTACACATGGGAGAGGGTGGTGGAGGGAAGGGTAGTAGATAGAGTGCTAATGGATTATGTAGTGGTAAATAGGATTATGATAGGAAGAGTTAAGGATGTACATGTGCTAAGGGGAGAGGGTGGGGGAATATCAGATCATTTTTTGGTGGAAGGTAAGCTGAGAGTGGAGGATAGATGGAGAAGGAGGAAAGGGACAAAAGGTAGGGAGGTTCTTAGAGTGAACTCCTTGAATGAAAAGGAAAAGGAGAAGGAGTACGAAAAGAAGCTGAAGGAGGAGTGGGAGGGAGTAAAGGATAGAGCAGAGATGGGTGTGGAGGAGGAATGGGGATGGTTCAAGGAGGGAGTCTTAAAGTGTGCAAGGATGGTGTGTGGAACAAGAAGGACAGGGGGAAATAGAAGAAAGGGTAGTGAATGGTGGGATGAGGAAACAAAGAAGGTTGTAGAAGAGAAGAAGCGAGCATTCACAGATTGGTTACAAAAGAGGACAGGGGAGTCATATGAGACGTACAAAGAAAAGAAAAGAGAAGTAAAGCAAAAGGTAAAGGAGGCAAAGAGGAGAGCAGATGTGAAATGGGGTAGGAGTATGACAGAAAATTTTGAAAGTAATAAAAAGATGTTTTGGAAAGAAATTAAGAGAGGAAGAGGAGGCGAATCAAGTAGGGAAGAAAAGGTAAAAGGTACAGATGGAGAGTTGATAATGGAAGAGATGGCAGTGAGGGGAAGATGGGCAGAATATTTTAGGGAGTTGCTGAATGTGAAGGAGGATAGGGAAGGAAAGATAGCTGCAGTGGGAAATGCGAAGAAAATGAGAGTGATGAGTGAGGAGAATGGAGGAGAAATAAGGATGGATGAGGTGAAGGCAGTTGTAAAGATGATGAAAGCAGGTAAGGCACCTGGTCTGGATGGATGTCATGAAGAATGTCTGAAAAAGGGAGGTTCAGTGATGGTGGACTGGTTGGTGAGGTTATTTAATGTTTGCTGGAGAGAGGGTAGAGTACCGGAGGACTGGAGTAGTGCCTGTATAGTTCCTCTTTACAAGGGAAAAGGTGACAAGTGTGAATGTAGTAATTTCAGAGGGATTAGCCTGTTGAGTGTAGTAGGGAAGGCTTATGGGAGGATCTTAATTGAGAGGATTAGGAGAGGAACAGAAGGAGTAATTGGTGAGGACGGGTAGAGGTTGTGTAGATCAGATCTTTGTGGTAAGACAGATATGTGAGAAAGCTATAGGAAAGGGGAAGGATGTTTTTTGGGCTTTTATGGATCTGGAAAAGGCTTATGATAGGGTAGACAGAAAGGCACTGTGGGAGGTTGTGCAGATTTATGGGATAGGAGGAAAGCTTTTGGGAGCTGTTAAGAGTTTTTATGAGAGTAGTAGAGCATGTGTTAGGATTAGAAATGGAGAGAGTGAGTGGTTTGAAGTAAAGGTGGGACTTCGTGAGGGATGCGTTATGTCACCCTGGCTGTTCAACTTATACATGGATGGGGTGGTGCGAGAGGTGAATGCTAGGGTAGTGAGTCAGGGATTGGAGATGGTTAAAGAAAATGGAGAAAAGTGGGAGGTGAGCCAGCTGTTGTTTGCGGACGACACTGTGCTTGTGGCAGGGTCAGAGGAGGGATTGAGGAAGCTGGTGGCAGAGTTTGGGAGAGTATGTGATAGAAGAAAGCTAAAGATAAATGTGGGTAAAAGTAAGGTGATGAGATGTACAAGGGGTGAAAGTGGCAGTAGACTGGAAGTGAACATTAAGGGAGAGCGACTGGAGGAAGTGGATAGTTTTAGATACTTGGGTGCAAGTGTAGCAGGAAAAGGTGGAGTGAAGGTGGAGGTAGAATGTAGATTGAGAGAAGCGAGTAAATGCCTTGGTGGTTTAAAGAGTGTAATGAGGAATAGACATTTGGGAATGGATGCGAAGAGGAGACTGTATGAAGGAGTGATTGTGCCAACAGCACTGTATGGGGCAGAAACGTGGAACAGAAGAGAAGAAGAGAGAAGGAGTTTGAATGTGTTTGAGATCAGGTGTCTGAGAAGTATGGTGGGGGTTACTAGGCTGGATAGAGTGAGAAATGAGGAGGTGAGGAGGAGAACAGGGGTGAAAAAGGATTTGGGAGATAGTGTTGATGAAAGAATATTAGGATGGTTTGGACACATGGAAAGAATGAGTGAAGAAAGACTAGTAAAAGATATATGGAAGGCAGATGTGGAGGGAGTGAACATGAGGGGACGTCCTAGGATGAGGTGGATGGATGGGGTGAAGGGGGCTTTGGGGAAGAGGGGAATGTCTGTTGAGGAAGGAAGGGAGAGGACGGAAGACAGAGGTGAGTGGAGAATGGTTGTATATGGATGATGTTGTGACTGCATGAGGAGGAATGGGCGGGGGGGGGGGTGGGGTAGTATGTGTGAGTAAATTTTGACGCAGCCCGAAGGGATTTCTCCCCGTCCTCGCTTTATATGCAAGGGGGGACGGAGAGGGGGGTCGCCGATTAAATGAAGCGGCCTTGCTGTGGATGTACTGTGTCTTGCGACACTGCTTCTGACCCAGGGCGGTGGGCAGGGTGCAGGGATGACCCGTCATCCAGGAGGTGCTCAGATGAGAGGAAGGGCGGGAGGGGTGTGGAGTGTATTTAGGGATGAAATGGGTGGGAGTGTTTTTATGCCTTTCCCTTTTTGGCTACCTCCCTTGGAAGGGGGAAAAAGCCTTGGTATATGTATGTATGTATGTCACTGTAACAGTAACAAGTTGGCAATACTGAACAGTTTGTTTTCGCGATGGTGAGATCCATGCATTGTTTTGGTAATGGTAACAATAATATATACCATATAGAAAGCTAAATTAGGGTAAATTTCTAGTTTTGACCATGGGCGCAATACTGTATAGTAATAAAAAATCAATTATTAATTTTGTAAATTATAATGTATCAAGGTAATATGCAATTTTGTGAGCGAAAATAAAAAACAAAAAAGGTGCTAAAACAGATTTCGTAAGTAACGAAGTCATGTCGGACGAATGGTATGCCATGTTTGTTATGATAGATGCTGACGTCGAAGAAATGAAAGAATAAATTCGTCTAACCTAAACTAACCTAACCTAACCTGTGTTTAATAAATCATTACCTGCAAATTAAATGTCATCCGGCTCATCCTCGTTGTCATCGTCATGAGAGACATTGGCGGACTTTTCAACCACTCTCTCAGCTTGCGGGGTATAAAAAGTTCTTGCAGCTTGAAGGAATGCATGTATCTCTGCTCCATAACATTCCTTCAAGAAAATGTACCTGGCGAGGTACTGTCAGAAGTACCAAGGCCGTCAATTGACAGACGACAATATGGCGTCCCGATCCTATGCTACCGACTTCTTTCATTAGCATATTTGCTTGTAGCAAGGTATTTTTTATTTTCACTTCCACCCACAAAATTGCATATTACGTTGATACATTTTAATTTACAAAATTAATAATTAATTTTCTGTTGCTATATTGCACCCATGGTCGAAACTAAAAAAATACCTAAATTTGAGAATATCACAGCATTTTATTATTTTTTAAACAACTATGGGTACTATAATAGTACACACGATATAATAAGCTCGCCTGTGCAAAGAATTTTTAACAAACAAGTAAATCCACAGTATGGGGTTACAGTATCTAGAAGGAATTTCACATGTTTTGGTACGTACCGTGTATTTTATGTCCCCATTGTTTACTGGTAGTCACTAGTAGGTAAATATTTTGATTTCTGAACCTAAAGAAAAGGTAGGAGTTCTTCCTAACCTTTCTAGTCATGTCTGGATTTCAACCTAACAAGATTGTTACTTGGGTATAGGTCGACCCCTTGGTCTTGGCCTAAAAAAAATTCCTTAAGATTTCGACCTATAGATGAGAATATACAGTAGTTTAGATAAAATGAGATATGAAGATGGGACACCACAAGCATAGCTCCCCTTCCCATAAAATGCAACTAGGTAAATACACTTCAACGAACGCACAGCTTAGAAGACGTTCTGAAGAAAAAGTGAAATTTCGTGGATCCCAAAGCAAAGGAAGTACCTATTGTATTTACAGGGTGGGGGAATTGCTCGTGGTGTAGGGAAAGTAAGGAAAAAGGAGAAGGGGAGGGATTACTGAGGGAAATGGAAGGAAATGAGGAAGGTGAGGACTTGGCCCAGGCAGGCAGACGAAATCTAAACAAACAAGGTCCGGACCAATTTAGCGATGACGAAATGTCTAACAAAAATGTAAATATTAGAAGTATAGATAAGAGCAATACAGTAGAAGATGATGAGAATATTTTCCAGGGATTTAAAGAGGGTGGGGGGGACACAAACCCCCCCCTCCCGATTAACAAGACTAGAAGAGAAACTCGATAAGATGATCGAGCACTGGGAATTTAGGTTCGGTCACGTTAACAACACTGTGCAGAGGGTTGAAAAATTGGAAGAACTAGAGAAGGCGAACAAAAACTTAACTAAGGAAATTGAAGAATTAAAAAAACAGTTAAAAGAAGTAAAAGAAGAGAATAAAGTCTTAAAGGAGAATAATAAGGAGAACAAGGAGGGTTGGAAAAAAGTCCAAGAAAATAGCAAAGTTGCATTCACTGACATAATCAAACAGCAAATGAATGAACAAACTGAAGACTCAGTTATTAAAGTGATGAGACAGAAGGAGAATATAGTAAGAGACTTAGCAGATAGAAAGAAATGTATAATTATATTAGGAATGGAAGAGAAACATAACCCAGATAGAACCACATGAATCAACGAGGAAAATGAAAAGTAAGAAATTTACTAGAATTAGTTCAGGCAGATGAACCAGAAATAATTAAACAAATCAAAGAGAAATTCAGGCTCGGGAAATATAGTACAGACAAGACCAGACCAATTAAGATTAAATTCAGGTCACAAACTACGGCTGAGAATATCTTATCCAAAACAGGGAAACTAGCAACAAGTGAACAATATAAAAAGGTATGGATAAAAAGGGAAATGAATAAAGAGGAAAGAGAGGAGGAAATAAGGAAAAGACATGAAGCTAAGAAAAAAAACGAGACCAGAACAGACAGAAAAACAAGAATTCTACTGGAGAGTAGTGAATATGAAATTGAAGAAATGGAACATAACAGAGAGAAACACAAAAGAAACAGAGAATACAATGGAAATAATAGAAAGTTAAGAGTATCCTACACAAATATAGATGGATTAATAACAGGACTGAATGAACTGAACAAATATCTGAAAGAAAAAGATCCGGACATAATGGGAATTGTTGAAACAAAATTAAAAGGTTACCACCCAACAGCATAGGACACAATACATAGAAATATTGGATTAGAAACAGAGAGAAAAAACAAGGGGGTGGAGTTATATTCCTGACTAAGAAGGATATAAACGTGAAGAATGTCACATATGGGAACAATACAGTAGAGATGATTATGATAGAAGTAGAAGATAGAGATAAGAAGAGCAGAAAATTTGTAATAAACTACATGCCCCCAAAAACAGCCTCGTGGGAAGAGAATGAACATAAAAGCATGTTAGAAGACACAAGAATATCACTAAACAAGATAATGGAAGATGGAGGAAGAATAGTTATGATGGGCGACTATAATTACAAAGAAATATGCTGGGAAGAGATGACCGTAAAGGGTGGAGAAGACTCATGGGGTAGTATTCTACTTGAGATGATTACTGACCACACAATGACACAATGGATCCAAGAGAACACCAGGTATAGAAATGAAGAAGAACCATCGAGACTAGACCTAATATTCACATCAGAACATGAAATAGTGGAAAAGATAGAATACCAGGCACCAATAAGCAAAAGTGACCACATATTGATAGAACTAGAACTAAATGAGAAAAAATACATGAAAAGAAATGAACAATATAGAAAAGGAAGATTGATGTATGAAAAAGCAAATTTTGATAAAATAAGAGAATTCTTCCAAAATGAAAACTGGGAAAGAATACACAAAGAAGATACAACAGTAGAAGAGAAATGGAATATTTTGACAAAAATATATAAAAAGGGAGTAGAAAAGTATGTCCCATGACAAAAACAGGAAAAAGAATATATAAAGTACTGGTACAATAAAAGTTGTAGGGAGATAAAAGACAAGAGAGACAAAGCTTGGGCCAAATGGAAGAAAAACAAAAGACCAGAAAAATGGAAAATATATACTTGTTATAGAAATGAATATGTACAAGCGTGCAGAGAGGAAAAGAGAAAATATGAAAAAGATGTCATAGAAAAGTGTATAGATCAACCAAAACTATTCTACAGATTTGTAAACAAACTGAAAAACAAACAAGATTTGGAGAAATTAAGACAAGGAGGAATTGAATACACAGAGGAAATTGAAATGGCGGAAATTATGAACAAACATTTTAAATCTGTGTTTACAAGGGAGAACATACAACCTGAAGAGATTAAATGGAAAGAGAAGGTCCCCCCTATGAAAGAAATAGAAGTAACAAAGAATGAAATATTGAAACACTTGAGTAATCTTGATGTCAGAAAATCGCATGGACCAGATGAAATGGCAAACTGGATTTTGAAAGAATGCAGGAATGAACTGGCAGATATAATACATAGCATAATAATCAGTTCATTGAAAGAAGGTAAAGTTCCAGAAGATTGGAAAAAAGCCAATATAGTACCTATATATAAAGGGGGAAATAAAGAAGACCCTAACAACTATAGGCCAGTCTCTCTAACAAGTACAATAGCAAAAATTTGTGAAAGAATTGTAAAAAATAGATGGGTAAAATATTTAAAATAAAACAATGTGCTAAATCCAAGACAATTTGGATTCAGACAAGGACGATCATGCGTCACCAATTTAATATGTTTCTATTCAAGGCTAATAGATATAATACAAGAAAGAGATGGATGGGCTGATTGCGCATTTCTAGACCTAAAAAAAGCTTTTGACAAAGTACCACATAAAAAGTTGCTTAAGAAATTAGAAACTGAAGGAGGAATACAGGGCAAACTACTAAATTGGATGGAAGACTTTTTGCAAGAAAGAAAAATGAGAGTAGTAATAAGAGACCAACACTCAAAATGGGATGAAGTAATAAGCGGTGTTCCACAAGGAACGGTTCTGGCCCCAATAATGTTTGCTATATATATTAATGATATGGAGGAAGGAATTGAAAGCTATATGAGCTTCTTTGCAGATGATGCAAAACTATTGAAAAAAGTGAACACGGAAGAAGATTGTGAATCACTACAGAGAGATCTAAACAAAGTACAGGAATGGAGTAGGAAGTGGGAAATGGAGTTCAATACAAAGAAGTGTAGTATAATGGAATTTGGAAAAAGTAAAAACAGAATAACAGGATCATATAAATTGGGAGAAGAAAGAATAAAAAAAGTGGAAAATGAAAAGGACCTGGGAGTCATTGTTATGAATAATATGTCACCTGAGAAACATATAAATAAGATTTTTGGAGAAACCTATAATTTAATAAGAACAATCAAAGTGGCATTTACATATCTGGATGAAGAAATGGTGAAGAAAATTCTAATCACCCTGATAAGACCAAGATTGGAATATGCGGCAACGATATGGTCACCAAGTACAAAAAAATGTATAAAAAAACTTGAAAGAATACAAAGAGCAATTACAAAATTGGCACCTACACTCGCAAAACTATCATATGAAGAGAGACTAGCAAAACTTGAACTACAGACACTAGAGCAAAGAAGAGAAGAGGAGATTTGATAACTATTTACAGAATCATGAAAGGCATAGAAATTACTGATAGAGAGAATCTGATAAAATGGGATGACAGAAATACAAGAGGACACGGAAAGAAAATAAAAAAAGACAGCTATAGAAGAGATTTGAAAAAGAACAGCTTTCCTCACAGAGTAATAGACAGTTGGAACAAGTTAGATGAGAAAGTGGTGTGTGCAAAATCAATACATGAATTTAAAAATAGTTTAGATAAAATGAGATATGAAGACGGGACCCCACGAGCATAGCTCCCCTTCCCGTAAAATACAACTAGGTAAATACACACATATATATATATATATATATATATATATATATATATATATATATTTCTTTTTCTTTCTTTTTTCAAGAAGGTTGATATTCTGGTGCCTGATTCCCTATGCCTTTTCCCTTTCACTAAAGACATTGAAATCATCCCAGACTCATATGCATGTCCCACATGCATGAAATCCATAAAGTAATTATATACATCCAGTGCAACGTGCACAATACTGTATATGGGTTCATCTCACATACAACACATTTACAAACATTAATGAATACATTGCAGCCACCACACAGAATAACAGGATCATATAAATTGGGAGAAGAAGGAATAAAAAAAGTAGAAAATGAAAAGGACCTGGGAGTCATGGTTATGAATAATATGTCACCTGAAAAACATATAAATAAGATTTTTAGAGAAACCTATAATTTAATAAGAACAATCAAAGTGGCATTTACATACCTGGATGGAGAAATGATGAAGAAAATTCTTATCACTCTGATAAGACCAAGATTGGAATATGCAGCAACGATATGGTCACCAAGTGCAAAAAAAATGCATTAAAAAACTTGAAAGAATACAAAGAGCAATTACAAAATTGGCACCAACACTCTCAAAACTATCATATGAAGAGAGAATAGCAAAACTTGAACTACAGACACTAGAGCAAAGAAGAGAGGAGATTTGACAGACACTAGAGCAAAGAAGAGAGAGAGGAGATTTGACAGACACTAGAGCAAAGAAGAGAGAGAGGAGATTTGATAACTATTTACAGAATCATGAAAGGCATAGAAATTACTGATAGAGAGAATCTGATAAAATGGGATGAAAGAAATACAAGAGGACATGGAAAGAAAATAAAAAAAGACAGCTATAGAAGAGATGTGAAAAAGAACAGCTTTCCTCACAGAGTAATAGACAGTTGGAACAAGTTAGATGAGAAAGTGGTGTGTGCAAAAACAATACATGAATTCAAAAATAGTTTAGATAAAATGAGATACAAAAACGGGACACCACAAGCATAGCTCCCCTTCCCGTAAAATACAACTAGGTAAATACACACATATATATATATATATATATATATATATATATATGTATATATATATATATATATATATATATATATGTATATATATATATATTTCTTTTTCTTTCTTTTTTCAAGAAGGTTGATATTCTGGTGCCTGATTCCCTATGCCTTTTCCCTTTAACTAAAGACATTGAAATCATCCCAAACTCATATGCATGTCCCACATGCATGAAATCCATAAAGTAATTATATACATCCAGTGCAACGTGCACAATACTGTATATGGGTTCATCTCACATACAACACATTTTCAAACATTAATGAATACATTGCAGCCACCACACACCAATTTATAAGGGAGGTGATAAGGAAGATCCATCTAACTACAGACCGGTCTCACTAACAAGCACAATAGCAAAAATTTGTGAAAGAGTGATCAAAAACATATGGGTTAAGTACCTGGAAGAAAAATCTATACTGAACCCAAATCAATTTGGATTTAGACAAGGGAGATCCTGTACAACAAATCTGATTTGCTTTTACTCAAGATTAGTAGACATAATACAAGAAAGAGATGGATGGGCAGACTGTGCTTTTCTGGACCTGCAAAAGGCATTCAATAAGGTACCTCATAGGAAACTAATAAATAAGATAGAGTCAAAAGGTGGCATCAGAGGAAAATTATTGGAATGGATGAAAGACTTTCTGATTGGGAGGAAAATGAGAGTTGTAATTAGAGAAAAATTCTCCAACTGGGAAAAAGTAAAAAGCGGGGTCCCTCAAGGATCAGTACTGGCACCGATCATGTTCGCTGTATACGTTAATGACATGAATGAAGGCGTGGAGTGCTATATAAATTTTTTTGCAGATGATGCAAAATTACTTAAGAAGGTAAAAACGGAAGAGGACTGCAACTCATTGCAACAAGATCTGGACACAATATGGAATTGGACTCAAAAATGGGAAGTAAAATTCAATATTAAGAAATGCAGCATAATGGAATTTGGAAAGAGTAAAAATAGAATATCAAAAGATTACAGAATTGGGGAAGAAAAAAAAAATAAAAACTATGAAAAAGATCTTGGAGTGATGATTGGAAAGGACATGAAACCAGATAAGCATATAAACAAGATGTTCGGAGAAACCTACAACTTATTGAGAGCAATCAAAGTGGCATTTACCTATATGGACGAAGAAATGATAAGGAAAATACTTACTACACTAATAAGACCAAAACTCGAGTACGCAGCATCACTTTGGACACCCAGTACCAAAAAGAATATTAAGAAACTAGAAAGATTACAAAGAGCGACAACAAAACTAGCACCGACACTCGCCGAACTAACATATGAGCAAAGACTATCCAAATTGAACCTACCAACTCTGGAACAAAGAGGAGCAAGAGGAGATTTGCTAACTATCTACAGAATAATGAAAGGAATGGAAGTTTTAGACAGGAACGACCTATTAATGTGGGACAACGGTAAAACAAGAGGACACGGAAAAAAATTGAAAAAGGATAGTTATAGAAAAAACTTGAAAAGGAACAGTTTCCCACACAGAGCGATAAATACATGGAACAAAATAGACAACAAAACAGTATGTGCTAACACTATACAAGATTTTAAGATAAAACTTGATGCGGA
This sequence comes from Oratosquilla oratoria, assembly GCF_046742065.1. Classification (NCBI taxonomy): domain Eukaryota; kingdom Metazoa; phylum Arthropoda; class Malacostraca; order Stomatopoda; family Squillidae; genus Oratosquilla; species Oratosquilla oratoria. Next base: position 4,909,386 of record NW_027467710.1, read on the forward strand.
GAGATACAAAGACGGGTCACCACGAGCATAGCTCCCCTCCCGTATATTACAACTAGGTAAATACAACTAGGTAAATAAATACAGAATAACAGGATCATATAAATTGGGAGAAGGAATAAAAAAAAGTAGAAAATGAAAAGGACCTGGGAGTCATTGTTATGAATAATATGTCACCTGAAAAACATAAATAAGATTTTTGGAGAAACCTATAATTTAATAAGAACAATCAAAGTGGCATTTACATACCTGGATGAAGAAATGGTGAAGAAAATTCTTATCACGCTGATAAGACCAATGATATGGTCACCAAGTGCAAAAAAATGCATTAAAAAACTTGAAAGAATACAAAGAGCAATTACAAAATTGGCACCTACACTCTCAAAACTATCATATGAAGAGAGAATAGCAAAACTTGAACTACAGACACTAGAGCAAAGAAGAGAGGAGATTTGATAGCTATTTACAGAATCATGAAAGGCATAGAAATTACTGATAGAGAGAATCTGATAATATGGGATGAAAGAAATACAAGAGGACATGGAAAGAAAATAAAAAAGACAGCTATAGAAGAGATGTAAAAAAGAACAGCTTTCCTCACAGAGTAATAGACAGTTGGAACAAGTTAGATGAGAAAGTGGTGTGTGCAAAAACAATACATGAATTTAAAAATAGTTTAGATAAAATGAGATATGAAAACGGGACACCACGAGCATAGCTCCCCTTCCCGTAAAATACAACTAGGTAAATACACACACACACACATAGAGGACTTTCTGACTGGTAGAAAGATGAGAGTAGTGCTCAGAGAAAAATATTCAGACTGGAAAGAGGTGATCAGTGGAGTACCGCAAGGATCTGTGCTGGCACCAATAATGTTTGCTATCTATATGAATGACATGGATGAGGACATGAACTGCTACATGAGCTTCTTTGCCGATGACGCCAAACTGCTAAGGAAAATAGAAACTGATGAGGACTGTGAAGCACTGCAAGAAGACCTAAATAGGGTATGGAACTGGAGTCAGAAATGGGAAGTGGACTTTATAATACTAAGAAGTGTAGCATAATGGAGTTTGGAAAAAGCAAAAACAGAATATCAGGAAAATATACAATTGGAACCAAAGAAGTAAAGAAAGTAGGATCCGAAAAAGATTTGGGAGTAATTATCACGAACGACTTGTCCTATGATATACAGATTAACAAAATTGTCGGGGAGACTTACAACTTGCTAAGATCAATAAAAGTGGCGTTTACATACTTGGACGAAGACATGATGAAAAAAATATTGGTTACATTGATAAGGCCTAGATTAGAGTATGCAGCGACATTGTGGTCCCCCAGTACCAAAAAGAATATAAAGAAAATAGAAAGAATCCAAAGAGCAGCTACAAAAATGGCACCTGCACTTGCAAACCTATCATACGAAGAGAGATTGGCTAAACTGGAGTTACCGACACTGGAGCAAAGAAGAGAGAGAGGTGACCTATTGACCATCTACAGAATCATGAAAGGCACAGAGGTACTCGATAGTGAGAACTTACTTAACTGGGACAAAAGAAACACAAGAGGACATGGAAAGAAAATAAAAAAACATAGCTATAGAAGAGAACTGAAGAAAAACAGTTTTCCTCATAGAGTTTTGGACACTTGGAACAAACTGGACAATGAAATAGTATGCGCAAAAACCATTCATGAGTTTAAAAACAAACTAGACACTGCAAGATACAAAGGCGGGACAACACGAGCATAGCTCCCCTTCCCGCAAAATACAACTAGGTAAATACAACTAGGTAAATACATATATATATATATATATATATATACATATATATATATATATTTCTTTTTCTTTCTTTTTTCAAGAAGGTTGATATTCTGGTGCCTGATTCCCTATGCCTTTTCCCTTTAACCAAAGACATTGAAATCATCCCAGACTCATATGCATGTCCCACATGCATGAAATCCATAAAGTAATTATATACATCCAGTGCAACGTGCATAATACTGTATATGGGTTCATCTCACATACAACACATTTACAAACATTAATGAATACATTGCAGCCACCACACAGAATAACAGGATCATATAAATTGGGAGAAGAAAGAATAAAAAAAGTAGAAAATGAAAAGGACCTGGGAGTCATTGTTATGAATAACATGTCACCTGAAAAACATATAAATAAGATTTTTGGAGAAACCTATAATTTAATAAGAACAATCAAAGTGGCATTTACATACTTGGATGAAGAAATGGTGAAGAAAATTCTAATCACTCTGATAAGACCAAGATTGGAATATGCAGCAACAATATGGTCACCAAGTGCAAAAAAAATGCATAAAAATAATTGAAAGAATACAAAGAGCAATTACAAAATTGGCACCAACACTCTCAAAACTATCATATGAAGAGAGACTAGCAAAACTTGAACTACAGACACTAGAGCAAAGAAGAGAAGAGGAGATTTGATAGCTATTTACAGAATCATGAAAGGCATAGAAATTACTGATAGAGAGAATCTGATAAAATGGGATGACAGAAATACAAGAGGACATGGAAAGAAAATAAAAAAAGACAGCTATAGAAGAGATGTGAAAAAGAACAGCTTTCCTCACAGAGTAATAGACAGTTGGAACAAGTTAGATGAGAAAGTGGTGTGTGCAAAAACAATACATGAATTTAAAAATAGTTTAGATAAAATGAGATACGAAAACGGGACACCACGAGCATAGCTCCCCTTCCCGTAAAATACAACTAGGTAAAATAAATACATAAATGAATATGCTGCAGCCACTACACGTATCCAGTCTCATTACATGTTCAATGGAAGAAGGTATTAAGCCACTTGATTAGAAAAGGGCAAATGTGGTGCCAATTCATAATGTTGCCGCATATTCTAGTCTAGGCCTTATCAGTGTGACCAATATCTTTTTAATCATTTCTTCGTCCAAATATGTAAATGTCACTTTTATTGATCTTAGCAAGTTGTAGGATTCTCCAACAATTTTGTTTATCTGTTTGTCATAGGACAAGTAGTTTGAGATAATTACACCCAAATCTTTTTCAGATCTCTCCTTCTTTACCTCCTTGGTTCCAATTTTATACATACATACATATACCAAGGCTTTTTCCCCCTTACTAGGGAGGTAGCCAAAAAGGAAAAGGCATAAAATCATTCCCACCCATTCCATCCCTGAATACACTCCACACCCCTCCACCCTCCCTCCCATCTTAGCACCTCCTAGATGACGGGTCATCCCTGCACCCTGTCCACTGCCCTGGGTCAGAAGCAGTGTCGCAAGACACAGCACATCCACAGCAAGGCCGCTTCATTAAATCGGCGACCCCCCCTCTCCGTCCCCCCATATATTGTCCTGATATTCTGTTTTGGCTTTTTCCAAACTCCATGACGCTACACTTCTTAATATTGAAGTCCACCTCCCATTTCTGACTCCAGTTCCATACTCTATTCAGGTCTTCCTGCAGTAATTCACAATCCTCTTCAGTTTTTACTTTCATTAACAGTTTGGCAACTTATTATGTTATGTATTTTGTCCATTAGTTCTTTGCATTCTTTTAGAATCCAATTTGCAATTCCGTCTGGGCTGTGCGATTTCCTGACATCAAGGTTTGATAAATGTTCCATTATTTTTGTGTTATCATCCCGCTCATTGGGGGAGATCACACTTTATTTCCTTTGTCCCAATATTGTGCCTTCCCTCTAGTGAAAACACACTTGAAAGTGATTATTCATGACTTCAGCCATTTCTAGATCTTCTGTGTATTCTATATTTCCTTGGTGCATTTTCACCATTTCCTGTTTATTTTTAAGTTTATTATTCACATATCTATAGACTAGTTTGGGTTGCTCTTTACATTTATCTATAATGTCTTTTTCATGGTTCCTTTTTTTCCTTGTCACACTTTTACATACTCATTTCTATACTTTATATATACTTGCCATTTTCCAGGTTTTTTATTTTTTCTCCATCTTTTCCAAGCTCTGTCTCTTCTATATTTTGCCTCACTACATCTTCTGTTGAACCAGCATTTAATGTACATTCCCTCTAGCTTCTGTCTTGGTACATGCCTATTCTCTCCTTCATTATAATTATCCATCAAGATATCCCATTTCTCTTCCACTTTTGTCTCCTCCATGTAAAATTTTTCTCAATTTGTATTCTGAAGGAATTTCTTTAGTTTTCCAAAGTCTGTTTTGTTGTACATCAATCTTCCTTTCCTATGCTCTTCATTTCTCTCCATGTATATTTCTTCCTTTAGTGGAATAGCTTAGATGATATAGCCCAAGCTCAAACAATACATGAGTTAAATCTAAATATAACTATTGGAAATCAAAGATATGGATTATGTTGGAACCATACATGAATTTGAGTCTAGGTATCTTACAAAATTAGAGAACAGGAAACAGGACCCAACAAGTGTTGATCCTTTCCTGTGTACTACAATTAGGTAAATACATATACATACATTACTGTAAAATATTTCAACACATAAACATACTTTGAACATAGCACAAATAAGTATCAACTGTACCACAACCACATGGACTGCTTCAATTTCTGCACACATAGTAGTATCAGAGGAAATAAAACCAAAACCTCTACCCACACCATGCACAGTCATTGAATACACCTCCATTAAAGAAGACAACACTCAACACAAAGGTTAACTAATAACACTAATACACAACATCTTCTCTACAACAAAATAAAACAATCACTAAAAGAAACCAAAACAGAAATAATCACAATCTAAACTTAAAGAAAACAACCTATAATGTTACAAGCATCTATATACCACCTCCCTGTTGCATCTTTTGCTTCACCTCAAAATGCTTACTCTTTCCACTTCCTACTAAACACTTGCTTAATTACTCATGTAAAAACTTGACTGCCTTCAATAGCCTTCCTCTTATCCCATATATCTACAACACATCCCACAATACCTTTCTGTTGACCATACATATACCTTCCCCAGATCCATAAAAGCCCAAAAGACATCCTTACCTTTTGCCAAAAATGTATCACATATCTGTCTTACCACACACACACTTAAAAATAAATAGGAAATGGTGAAACTATGACACAGAAATACAGAATACACAGAAGATTTAGAAATGGCTAGTCATGAAAAATCACTTCAAGTTGGTTTTCACCAGAGAAAAAGTACAGCATTAGGACAAAGGAAGTGAAGTGCAATCTCTCCCCATGAGGGAAATAACATAAATACATATACCAATGCTTTTTCCCCCTTACAAGGGAGGTAGCCAAAAAGAAAAAGGTATAAAGTCATTCCCACCCATTCCATCCCTAAATACACTCCACCCTCCCTCTTATCTTAGCACCTCCTGGATGACGGGTCATCCCTGCACCCTGTCCACTGCCCTGGGTCAGAGACAGTGTCGCAAGGCACAGCACATCCACAGCAAGGCCGCTTCATTAAATTGGCGACCTTCCCTCTCCGTCCCCCCATGCATAACAAGAGAAGACGGGGAGAAATCCCTTCGGGCTGCGTCAAATTTTGCTCACACACACTACCTCACCCCCCCATCCCCCCACCCATTCCACCTCATGCATCATGACATCATCCATATACAACCATTCTCCATTCACCCGTCTTCTGTCCTCTCCCGTCCTTCCTCAACAGACATTCCCTTCTTCCCCAAAGCCCCCTTCACCCCATCCATCCATCTCATCCAAGGACGTCCCCTCATGTTCACTCCCTCCACATCTGCCTCCCATATCTCTTCTACTAGTCTTTCTTCATTCATTCTTTCCATGTTTCCAAACCATCCTAATACTCTTTTCATCAACCCTAACTCCCAACTCCCTTTCCACCCCTGTTCTCCTCCTCACCTCCTCATTTCTCATTCTATTCAGCCTAGTAACCCCTATCATACTTCTCAGACACCTCATCTCAAACACATTCAAACTCCTTCTCTCTTCCTCTCTTATGTTCCATGTTTCTGCCCCATAGAGTGCTGTTGGCACAATCACTCCTTCATAAAGTCTCCTCTTAGCATCCATTCCCAAATGTCTATTCCTCATTACACTTTTTAATCCACCAAGGCATTTACTCACTTCTCTCAATCTACATTCTATCTTCACCTCCACTCCACCTTTTCCTGCCACATTTGCACCCAAGTATTTAAAACTATCCACTTCCTCCAGTCGCTCTCCCTTAATGCTCACTTCCAGTCTGCTGTCACTTTCACATCTCATTGCCTTACTTTTACCCACATTTACCTTCAGCTTTCTTCTTTCACATACTCTCCCGAACTCTGTCACCAACTTCCTCAATCCCTCCTCTGATCCTGCCACAGGCGCAGTGTAATCTGCAAACAACAGCTGGCTCACCTCCCACTTTTCTCCATTTTCTTTAACCATCTCCAACCCCTGACCCACTACCCTTGCATTTACCTCTCACACCACCCCATCCATGTATAAGTTGAACAGCCAGGGAGACATAACGCATCCTTGATGAAGAACCACTCATGCTATACTACTCTCATAAAAACTCTTGACAGCTCCTAGAAGCTTTCCTCCTATCCCGTATATCCGCAAAACCTCCCACAGCGCCTTCCAGTCTACCCTGTCATAAGCCTTTTAAAGATCCATAAAAGCCCAAAAAACATCCTTCCCCTTTCCTATAGCTTTCTCACATATCTGTCTTACCACAAAAAACTGATATACACAACTTCTACCCGTCCTAAATCCACACTGTTCCTCACCAATTACTCCCTCTATTCCTCTCCTAATCCTCTCAATCAAGATCCTCCCATAAGCCTTCCCAACTACACTTAATAAGCTAATCCCTCTAAAACCACTACACTCACACTTGTCCCCTTTTCCCTTGTAAAGTAGAACTATACAGGCACTCCTCCAGTCGTCCAGCACTCTACCCTCTCTCCAGCAAACATTAAATAACCTCACCAGCCATAATGGATCAATTAACAAACCTTGAAGTTAGGAAATCACATGGCTCAGACAGAATTGCAAATTGGATACTAAAAGAATGCAAAGAAGAACTAATGGACAAAATATGCAACATAATAAGTTGCTCCCTCAAAGAAGGAAAACTACCAAAACACTGGAAAAATGCCAACATTGTACTAATACATAAAGGAGGAAACAAAAAAACAACAAATTATAGACTGGTCTTCTTTACAAGCACTGTAGCCAAAATTTGTGAAAAAATTATGAAGAATAGAGGGAAGAAAAAAATATAATAAACCCAACATGATTTGGATTCAGACAGGGAAGCTCATGTGCTACAAATTTAATCTGTTTCTACTCAAGACTTATAGATATGATACAAGAAAGGAATGGATGGACTGATTGTTCTTTCCTAGACTTACAAAAAGCATTTGACAAAGTACCACACAAAAAATCATTAAAAAAAATTGAAAACATAGGGATACGAGGTAACCTACTAAACTGGATGGAGGATTTCCTACATGATAGAAAAGTGAGAGTAGTGCTCAGAGAAAAGTGTTCAGGTTGGGAGGAAGTTATTATTGGAGTTCCACAGGAATTAGTATTGGCTCCAATAATGTTCGCTATTTATGTGAATGACATGGATGAAGCTGTGGAATGTTACATGAGCTTCTTTGTAGACGATGCTAAATTGTTGAGGAAAGTGAAAACTGAAATGGATTGTGAACCACTACAGAGAGACCTAAACAAGGTTTGGAAATGGAGTCAGATGTGGGAAGTAGACTTCAACATTAAGAAATGTTGCATAATGGAGTTCAGGAAAAGAAAAAAAAAAGAATATCAGGACAATATACAATTGGAACAAAGTGAAAAAAGTGGGATCTGAAAAACACCTGTGAGTAATTATCTCAAATGACTCGTCCTATGATAAACAAATAGACAAAACTGTCAGAGAATCCTATAACTTGTTAAGATTAGTAAAGGTGGCTTTTACCTATTTAGATGAAGAAATGGTTAAAAAAAATATTAGTCACACTAATAAGGCCTAGACTGGAGTATGCTGCGACACTATGTGTAACCATTACTAACCATCACCCACCACGCACGTGATCCACATGCTTGCAACATAGCGAGACTCTCCCTCTTGCTTACCTTGCATTTCCCACAACATACATCTAACGCAGCACATTTCAAGATATAGATACCCAATGTTACCAGACTAACCTATTAAAAGTCCTTTATTATAACTGCCCTATTATATTACCCATAAACTAACATATATATAATATACTTAACAACACCCACCAACTGTAGGACTAACCCTCATATATAAAACTGACCCCAATGCATAGAATAGCGAGACTAACGCCTTTAGTTACAACAACCCACTAACCCCCTATATAACCTTTAACACCCATGTCACGAATGCCCAGAGCTGGGTAGGTGAAGAGCCTACCGGCCAGACGCCCAAGAGCTGGGTAGGTCAAGAGCCTACCGGCCAGAAGCCAGAGCTAGGCAGACTGAGAAGGCTGCCAGCCAGTTGTGCCCTAAGTCAAGGCCTGGCACTTATTGTACGAGTATTTAGCCCATAGGGCCCATTGGTAGTTTGTTATATTTCCAACCAGATTCTCCTTTTACAAATAAATAGAGGAAAACTCCCTTCTTGGAGTTTATCTCGCCCGCATTAAGTCCTCCTTATGTAACCACAACCTTTCCACGGTTACATAAATGGCGGCAGCAGTGCTCCCACACTCTGAATAGAAACGCCGTCCTCAGCCATACAACCAAGGTTACACAACCAATCCAACTGGCAAGCGGTGCTCTCATTCCAAACTCCGAAGAGACAAGCCTATCTTATACCAAGAAACACTGGTTACACTCGCGCCTACCACAGAAGGCCGAATAAAATCTTCAGCCATTCAAGCCACGCCTACCATTCAGAGGGAGCAGACCATGGTCAACGAAGAAGAAACTGTCTATCTTCGACTTCTCATATCTTCAATCAAGCTCCCAGAATAAAGGTATCAAGCCACTTGATTCTATTCAGCTCCAACCAACCAGCCACACCTACAGCTCAGAGGAACAAGATCACTGTCTACGAAGTAGACATCGCTTCATCAGCAAACTTTTCAAGCAAGCGATACGTCTACACACTACCCCTCCACCAACCACTCCCTTTGAGACGACAGTCTGAATTCTAAGATCGCAGCTTTGATCTACAGTTGCACCAATCTTAGAATCGGTGGTGAAATCGAAGGCATTCGATTTTAAACCACCTGGTGGCAGTATGCTACCAATCATATGACAGATGTCTACAGAGAGACCTCTGTCAGAATAGAACCTGTCAACTCTACACAGCACCGTATCAAGATTCCAATTCAATTTCAAACAAGACTCCCAACCAAGAGATCGAACTTCAATCAAACCACAAGATTCCATTCAGCTACCACAAGATCCAATCTCCGAAAGAAGATACTCCACCTCACCCCTACCGTCCTCCCCCGAGACAAACACAAAAATCTGCAAGCTCAGCACCTCACTCGGTAAGCACTACTAACCACCACCCATCTATCCCTTCAATCAGCAAACCCAAGCCAAGACCAGACGAATCCAATCAGCAGAGATCCAGCACACCAACTCCAAGATCGACACGACATCACGACTTCAGTCAAGACGCAGTGGACCCAGGCCAACGAGACACATCCAAGAGACAATCTCATCCGCCATCCACAACTACCGTCACCAATCACCGTGAGTATAAACCATAGACTCCCACTAATTCCCCCTTTTTTTTATAATTCAGGAGCCGGATGAGAACCCACCTCCACCCCCACCCCTTCATGACCAGCCAGATCAGGGAATTCGCAGCGGTTAGGCCCAGACCCGCCTAACCAACCTCCACCCACCCTCCATGACCAGCCAGACCCGGGAATTCGCAGCGGTTAGGCCCAGACCAGCCTAACCCACCTCCAACCCCCTCCATGATCACCCAGACCAGGAGCCTCGCATCAGTTAGGCCCCGACCCGCCTAAACCCACCTCCACCCCTTCCACCCAGACCAGGAGCTTCACAGCAGTTAAGCCCAGACCCGCCTAACATACCTGCTCTTCGCATCGGGTCAGCATTCTCGCTTACCCACCCTAACCACCCAACCTCACCCTCCACCCACCGCCACCATTGGCTCACCGAGGATTGCTAACCTTAGCATTGTTCAACATCAACTAGGAATCCTCACCTCAGCCCACGTCAGTATCACATCCGCCCACGGAACCAACCAGTGCTACCCAGCCTTTAATGCAGCCCTACCATAAGTACCCCATTTTTAAAACTTTTTATATTATATTTAATTATAATTATTTCGATGTAAAATAGCCCACGTAGAACTATCGGAAATAACTATTGTTACAATTATAGAAAATCAAAGACAACGATAGACAGAACTCAGTAATTAAATAACAAAACATCCACTAGTGTAATTTTAACTTACGAGATAATTTTTCAATTTTAACGTAGACTAACAATATCAAAATGTCACCGCGAAGAAATCTCCCAGGCAGTCACCCGTAACCTAGTAAATTAGGATAAACCATTGCACGATGACAAATCCCAAGATGAACTTAACTAACATTTAAACTATGTATTTACATTAATTATTCCTCCTTTGGACGCAGGACGTCATGCAATTCGATAGGTTAGGTCCTCACGATCATTTACTTATAAAAACTTTTTTCACTATCTATAAAAGTACTTCTTCACTTCCTACCGACCGTGAAGCCCTGGAATAATACACTCAGACCCCCCCCCCACTCAAAGAAGATGAATAAGCATTTCATACCATACATACATTAGAATTTTCAAAAATTAACTGCCTTAAATAAATATAAATATGTATAAGCGCGATAATAAGAACAGAAAAAATAATTTCCCATGAAAATTTTAACCAATAACCATTCTCAATACAAGCAACTTTGTATATATCTCTATGCAATGTATAAATATTTACCAATATATGTATATATATATTTAGCTCTACACAAACTAACACTAATTAAAAACAAACTAACCATCTAGGATATCATGTCTTCAGTAAAGCTATGACTGTAGTGAAAGTGTACAATCCAAAAAATATCTGAGAAAAGAGATCATCAAAAATTCTCATTGAACAGAGAAAGAACACAAGTGAAAAGTGAAAATTCATTCTCATTGAAAAGAGAATAAACAAGTGTGAAAAATTTATGTAGCCTTATTGAACACATTCAAGATATGATATACGTAAAAATCCCATTTCTTTTACTCACTCAAACCACTTTTATGAATCAATATCCCTCACTAGCAACTAAACAAATTATCATATCTTAAATTATGTAATTATGTATGCCAACCCCACTGTCACGACCTTAACACAAGGTACGTGGACGTACCTCAAAAGGTCAGGGAGGCAATGTAACCATTACTAACCATCACCCACCATGCACGTGATCCACATGCTTGCAACATAGCGAGACTCTCCCTCTTGCTTACCTTGCATTTCCCACAACATACACCTAATGCAGCACATTTCAAGACAAACAAGGTATAGATATCCAATGTCACCAGACTAACCTATTAAAAGTCCTTTATTATAACTGCCCTATTATATTACCCATAAACTAACATATATATACCTAACAACAACAACAACTATAGGACTAACCCTCATATATAAAACTGACCCCAATGCATAGAATAGCGAGACTAACGCCTTTAGTTACAACCCACTAACCCCCTATACAGACGCTCCTCTACTTACGTTCATCCGTTTTACGTTTTTTCGATTTTACGTTTGAACTGACTGTAAAAAAAAAAAAAAAAAAAAAAAAAAAAAAATTGAGTGAATTTCTTAGTTTAGGGCGCTCTCCGTAGTTCAAACTATACTTACGCATGACGCTGCGTCCATTGTTTACATGGCACAAACGTTATAAGTATTTCCATGCGTATGTTAAGTTTACAGGTACGAATATTGCAGAGGACATTACATCATAAAAATCTACGGGAATGAAACATACAAAATAGGAGTAACCGAACATTTCGGTTAATCGGACATTTCTAATCCTCCTTGGAGTTCGTATAAGTGGAAGTTTACTGTATTTTACAATGTTATGTGTATAATTAATGATTTAGGGGTGTTTTATAAGATACGGTAATAGAATTTACGGATGTATAGTACAGTATTAACGGTCATACATTACTAGAACGTACAGTAACAACTTACGTTCATTTTCAACTTACGTTCAGCCGTTCGGAACGTAACTAAAACGTACGTTGAGGAGCGTCTGTATAACCTTTAACACCCATGTCACAAACGCCCAGACGCCCAAGAGCTGGGTTGACGCCAGACGCCAGAGCTGGGCCAGACGCCAGAGCTAGGCAGACTGAGAAGGCTGCCAGCCAGTTGTGCCCTAGGTCAAGGCCTGGCACTTATTGTACGAGTATTTAGCCCATAGGGCCCATTGGTAGACTGTTATATTTCCAACCAGATTCTCTTTTTATAAATAGAAGAAAACTCCCGTTTTGGAGTATATCTCGCCCGCATTAAGTCCTCCTTATGTAACCACAACCTTTTCACGGTTACACTATGGTCACCCAATACCAAAAAGAATATAAAGAAAATTGAAAGAATCCAGAGAGCAACCATGAAAATGGCCCAAGCATTTTCAAACCTGTCATATGAGGAGACACTAGCTAAAGTGAAATGACTGACTTTGGAACAAAGAAGAGAAAGAGGAGACTTACTGACCATCTACAGAATCATGAAAGGCATGTAAGTCCTTGATAGAGAGGACTTACTAAATTGGGACAAGAGAAACACAAGAGGACATGAAAAAAAAAGAATCAAAAAGAATAGTTATAGAAGAGCCCTGAAAAAAAACGAGTTTTTCACATAGAGTGGTAGACATCTGGAAGAAACTGGACAAAACAATAGTGTGTGCAAAAACAATATACGAATTTAAGAGCCAAACTAGACACTCCAAGATATAAAGACGGGACACCATAAGCATAGCTCGCCTTCCCATAAGATACAACTAAGTAAATATACACACATACACAATTGGAACAAAGGAAGTGAAGAAAGTAGGATCTGAAAAAGACCTGGAAGTAATTATCTCAAGTGACTTGTCCCCTGATGAACAAATAAACAAAACTGTCAGAGGATCCTACAACTTGCTTAGATCAGCAAAGGATGCTTTTACCTATTTGGATGAAGAGATGGTTAAATCTTTTTTTCTGAAGGATCTTCCTGATTTTTTCTGTGTGATATCTAGGTCTGAGGAAACCTTCGCAGCATGAGTTTTATTCAGATCTGACGAGTAGTTTTTATTAATAAAAAACGTAAAAAATACCATATTTTTGGGCTTCTTTCAAATCCTATCTCCTCTTACAATTTTTATTCGATGTCTTTCATTTTACAGCAAAAGAATCTTCTACATATATAAAAAAACAAAATAGAAAGCTTTTTTTAATATCTTTGTTTAACGCCGAGGAAAAAAAATATAAAAAAATTATCGAAAAAAACGCAAAATTTTGACTTTGACACGTTATTAAAAACAAATTATGTAACATATGCAAAAATCCTCTCTATTTCATTTTTTGTCATTTATCTAGCTATTAATAGAGACCTCATATGCAAAAATTGGTTGAAAATTGAGGGAGGAGATAGACTTTGAGTATCAAAAACCTACATTTTTCAGAAATGAGTGTTAAAGTTTTTTTTTTCCTTAGTTTGACTAAATTTTACATTGGACCTCCTAAGACCCATTGAAAACAGGTTCCATTGTATTTTCATGATGATTTTGCATCTTTCAAGTAACTCAGGGACTTTGTACCCTCCTACAGTGTAGGATATTATTCACTCAAAGTGAGGGTCTCATAAGCCGCCACCTCACTCTTTGTCGCAAAGTTTGAGTTCTTGGTCTAGAATGACCCAGCAAGGTAGTCTGATTGCTGGGATTCAGCTCTCTTTCTTTTCTTGGGTTTCCTGTCTGGTGTTGGAACAGGCTCTTGCTGCATCAGGGACATCACTGTGAGGTTTGAGACTCTAAACCCAAGGTGTTGCAACAAGGAGGCATCCTTGTAGCCACTTGTTAGCAAACAGTTGTTTGCGTAGAGACAACTTGTCTGATATAGGTGTACAGGACAGAGGATCAGGTGCTGAGGATGTGGATGTAGATGGAAGGGAGAGAGCTGCTGGAGGGAGTACTAGTGGTGGTGGCAGAGGTGGTGATAACAAAGTTGATGCTGGGGTTCTTTCTCCCCTTGAGTTGCTAATGTAGACGTTCTTATCTTCTGCAAGTGTGCCTTTTGTTTGGATAGCTTAGGCATGGCTAATATCTTCAAATATCTCTTCACTGAAAAATAAATGCGAATTTCACACGGCAAATTAGTGAATGTGGCAAGCTAACGTGTACATGTCCTTTACTTTGTAAGGCTCAGGCCACTGCCAGTCGTGCAGGCTGAACTTCCTCACACCACATACTCACGTGCATGCCGGAAGTAAGAGAAAACTTTATGAGTGCATCAAACGCAAAAAAATAGAGTAAAATATGGTCAAAACGTATGTAAACAATGGTCGTGCGCAGCATGTGGCTGCCGGGGGGAGGGAGGGTAGGCCCTTTAAACCCTTTAAAAATGGCGGTATGATAAAAACACTTTACCAGCATCTAGAGCAAGATCCCTACTATGTATTTATGCAATAAAAAAAAGAATTGAATTTTTCTTAAAAAAATATTAGTCACATTAATAAGGCCTAGACTGGAGTATGCTGCAACACTATGGTCGCCCAATACCAAAAAGAATATGAAGAAAATTGAAAGAATCCAGAGCAACCACAAAATTGCCCCCGTACTTTCAAACCTGTCATATCAGGAGAGACTCGCTCAATTGAAATTACCAATTTTGGAACAAAGAAGAGAAAAGGCGACTTACTGACCATCTACAGAATCATGAAAGGCATGGAAGTTCTTCATAGAGAGAACTTAATAAATTGGGACAAGACATGAAATTTTTTTTTCAAAAGGGATAGTTACAGAAGAGACCTGAAAAAAACTTTACACACACAGTGGTAGACATCTGGAACAAACTGGACAAAACAATAGTGTGTGCAAAAACCATACACATATTTAAGAGCAAACTACAATCTGCACGATATAAAGACAGGACATCATGAGCAAGCTCCCTTTCCCATGAGATACAAGTAGGTAAATACTCACAGAAAAAAAAACAGAGAACAGAGAACAAGAAAATATATACATATATATATATATATATATACATATATTTATATACATATATATATTATACATATATATATATATACATATATATATTATACATATATATACATATATTATACATATATATACATACATATATATATTATACATATATATACATATATATATATACATACATATATATATATATACATATATATACATACATATATATACATACACATATATACATCATACATCATACATATACCAAGGCTTTTTCCCCCTTCCAAGGGAGGTAGCCAAAAAGGGAAAGGCATAAAAACACTCCCACCCATTTCACCCCCAAATACACTCCACACCCCTCCCACCCTTCCTCTCATCTGAGCACCTCCTGGATGACGGGTCATCCCTGCACCCCGCCCACCGCCCTGGGTCAGAAGCAGTGTCGCAAGACACAGTACATCCACAGCAAGGCCGCTTCATTTAATCGGCGACCCCCCCTCTCCGTCCCCCTTTGCATATAAGGAGAGGACGGGGAGAAATCCCTTCGGGCTGCGTCAAAATTTACTCACACATACTACCCCACCCCCCACCCCCCGCCCATTCCTCCTCATGCAATCACAACATCATCCATATACAACCATTCTCCACTCACCTCTGTCTTCCGTCCTCTCCCTTCCTTCCTCAACAGACATTCCCCTCTTCCCCAAAGCCCCCTTCACCCCATCCATCCACCTCATCCTAGGACGTCCCCTCATGTTCACTCCCTCCACATCTGCCTTCCATACCTCTTTTACTAGTCTTTCTTCACTCATTCTTTCCATGTGTCCAAACCATCCTAATATTCTTTCATCAACCCTCTCTCCCAAATCCTTTTTCACCCCTGTTCTCCTCCTCACCTCCTCATTTCTCACTCTATCTAGCCTAGTAACCCCCGCCATACTTCTCAGACACCTCATCTCAAACACATTCAAACTCCTTCTCTCTTCTTCTCTTATGTTCCACGTTTCTGCCCCATACAGTGCTGTTGGCACAATCACTCCTTCATACAGTCTCCTCTTCGCATCCATTCCCAAATGTCTATTTCTCATTACACTCTTTAAACCACCAAGGCATTTACTCGCTTCTCTCAATCTACATTCTACCTCCACCTTCACTCCACCTTTTCCTGCTACACTTGCACCCAAGTATCTAAAACTATCCACTTCCTCCAGTCGCTCTCCCTTAATGCTCACTTCCAGTCTACTGCCACTTTCACCCCTTGTACATCTCATCACCTTACTTTTACCCACATTTATCTTTAGTTTTCTTCTATCACATACTCTCCCAAACTCTGCCACCAGCTTCCTCAATCCCTCCTCTGACCCTGCCACAAGCGCAGTGTCGTCCGCAAACAACAGCTGGCTCACCTCCCACTTTTCTCCATTTTCTTTAACCATCTCCAATCCCTGACTCACTACCCTAGCATTCACCTCTCGCACCACCCCATCCATGTATAAGTTGAACAGCCAGGGCGACATAACGCATCCTTGACGAAGTCCCACCTTTACTTCAAACCACTCACTCTCTCCATTTCCAATCCTAACACATGCTCTACTACTCACATAAAAACTCTTGACAGCTCCCAAAAGCTTTCCTCCTATCCCATAAATCTGCATAACCTCCCACAGTGCCTTTCTGTCTACCCTATCATAAGCCTTTTCGAGATCCATAAAAGCCCAAAAAACATCCTTCCCCTTTCCTATAGCTTTCTCACATATCTGTCTTACCACAAAGATCTGATCTACACAACCTCTACCCGTCCTAAAACCACACTGTTCTTCACCAATTACTCCTTCTGTTCCTCTCCTAATCCTCTCAATTAAGATTCTCCCATAAGCCTTCCCTACTACACTCAACAGGCTAATCCCTCTGAAATTACTACATTCACACTTGTCCCCTTTTCCCTTGTAAAGAGGAACTATACAAGCACTACTCCAGTCCTCCGGTACTCTACCCTCTCTCCAGCAAACATTAAATAATCTCACCAACCAGTCCACCATCACTGAACCTCCCTTTTTCAGACATTCTGCATGACATCCATCCAGACCAGGTGCCTTACCTGCTTTCATCATCTTTACAACTGCCTTCACCTCATCCTTCCTTATTTCTCCTCCATTCTCCTCACTCATCACTCTCATTTTCTTCGTATTTCCCACTGCAGCTATCTTTCCTTCCCTATCCTCCTTCACATTCAGCAACTCCCTAAAATATTCTGCCCATCTTCCCCTCACTGCCATCTCTTCCATTATCAACTCTCCATCTGTACCTTTTACCTTTTCTTCCCTACTTGATTCGCCTCCTCTTCCTCTCTTAATTTCTTTCCAAAACATCTTTTTATTACTTTCAAAATTTTCTGTCATACTCCTACCCCATTTCACATCTGCTCTCCTCTTTGCCTCCTTTACCTTTTGCTTTACTTCTCTTTTCTTTTCTTTGTACGTCTCATATGACTCCCCTGTCCTCTTTTGTAACCAATCTGTGAATGCTCGCTTCTTCTCTTCTACAACCTTCTTTGTTTCCTCATCCCACCATTCACTACCCTTTCTTCTATTTCCCCCTG
>NW_027467710.1:4939695-4977195 GCF_046742065.1 Oratosquilla oratoria
GCCATTTCCATTTCCTCAGTGTATTCAACTCCCTCTTGTCTTAATTTCTCCAAGTCTTGTTTGTTTTTCAGTTTATTGTTTACAAATCTGGAGAACAGTTTTGGTTGATCTTTACACTTTTCTATGATATCTTTTTCATATTTTCTCTTTTCCTCTCTGCACATTTGTACATATTCATTTCTATAACAGGTATATATTTTCCATTTTTCAGGTCTTCTGTCTTTTTTCCATCTGGTCCAGGCTTTGTCTCTTTTGTCTTTTAACTCCCTACAGCTTTTGTTGTACCAGCATTTTACATATTCTTTTTCCTATTTTTGTCTTGGGACATACTTTTCCACTCCTTTTTTGTAAATTTTTGTCAAAATATTCCATTTCTCTTCTACTGTTGTTTCTTTGTATATTTCTTCCCAGTTTACCTTTTGAAAGAATTCTCTTATTTTATCAAAGTTTGTTTTTTTCATACATCATTCTTCCTTTTCTATATTGTTCATTTCTTTTCATATATTTTTCTTCATTAAGTTCCAGTTCAATCAATATGTGGTCACTTTTACTTATTGGTGTTTTATATTCAATTTTGTCCACTATTCTAGGTTCGGATGTAATTACTAGGTCTAGTCTCGATGGCTCTTCTTCATTTCTATACCTAGTGTTCTCCTGTATCCATTGTGTCATTGTATGGTCAGTAACCATCTCAAGTAGAGCGTTTCCCCATGAGCCGTCTCAACCCTTTACTGTCATTTCTTCCCAGCAGATTTCTTTGCAATTAAAGTCGCCCATCATAACTATTTTTCCTCCCTCTTCCATTATCTTGTTTAATGTTATCTTTGTGTCCTCTAACATACTTTTATGTTCACTCTCTTCCCATGAGGCTGTTTTCAGGGGCACATAATTTATCACAAACTTTCTGTTCTTCTTATCTCTGTCTTCTACTTCCATCATTATCATCTCTACTGTATTCTTTCCATATGTGACACACTTCACGTTTATATCCTTCTTAGTCAGGAACATAACTCCACCCCCTTCCTTTTTCACTCTGTTTCTAATCCAATAATTATATGCAGCATGTCCTACACTGTTGGGTGGTAGTGGACCTTTTAATTTTGTTTCTACAATTCCCATTATGTCTGGTTCTTTTTCTTTCAAATAATAATTCAGCTCATTCAATCCTGTTATTAATCCATCTATATTTGTGTAAGACACTCTTAGTTTTCTGCCACTTCCATTGTGTTCTCTGTTTCCCTTTTGTTTTTCTCTTGTATGTCGACTTTCTTTAGTTTCATATTCACTACTCTCCAATAGAATCTCTCTTTTTCTGACTCCGTTCTCATCTCATTTTTTTCCTTTGCTTCAAGTCTTTTCTGTTTTTCTTCCTCTCTTTCCTCTTTATTCATTTCCCTTTTTATCCATACCTTTTTATATTGTTCACTTGTTGCTAGTTTCCCTGTTTTGGATAAGATATTCTCAGCTGTAGTTTGTGACCTGAATTTAATCTTAATTGGTCTGGTCTTGTCTGTACTATATTTCCCGAGCCTGAATTTCTCTTTGATTTGTTTCATTATTTCTGGTTCATCTTCCTGAACTAATTCTAGTAAATTTCTTACTTTTTCATTTTCCTCTTTGATTCTTGTGGTTCTATCTGGGTTATGTTTCTCTTCCATTCCTAATATAATTATACATTTCTTTTTGTTTGCTAAGTCTCTTACTATATTCTCCTTCTGTCTCATCACTTTAATAACTGAGTTTTCAGTTTGTTCATTCATTTGCTGTCTGATTATGTCAGTGAATGCAACTTTGCTATTTTCTTGAATTTTTTTCCAACCCTCCTTGTTCTCCTTATTATTCTCCTTTAAGACTTTATTCTCATCTTTTACTTCTTTTAACTGTTTTTTTTAATTCTTCAACTTCCTTAGTTAAGTTTTTGTTCGCCTTCTCTAGTTCTTCCAATTTTTCAACTCTCCGTATAATATTGTTAACATGACCGAACCTACGCTCCAAGTCCTCGATCATCTTATCGACCTTCTCTTCTAGTCTTGTCAGTCGGGGGGGGTTTGTGTCCCCCCCACCCTCTTTAAATCCCTGGAAAATATTCTCATCACTTTCTACTGTATTGCTCTTATCTATACTTCTAATCTTTACATTTTTATTAGACATTTCATCGTCGTCGGGGGGGTCGTTTGTTTACCTTTCGCCTGTCTGCCTGGGCCAAGTCTACTCCTTCTTCATTCCCTTCCATTTCCCTCAGTAGTCCCTCCCCTTTTCCTCTTTCCTACTACCCTACGAGCAATTTCCCTCCCACCCTGTAAATACAATAGGCACTTCTCTTTGCGTTGGGATCCACAAAACTTCAATTTTCTTCAGAACGTCTTCTAAGCCGTCCATTCGTTGAAGTGTGTATTTACCTAGTTGTATTTTACAGGAAGGGGAGCTATGCTCGTGGGGTCCCGTCTTCATATCTCATTTTATCTAAACTATTTTTAAATTCATGTATTGTTTTTGCACACACCACTTTCTCATCTAACTTGTTCCAACTGTCTATTACTCTGTGAGGAAAGCTTTTCTTTTTCAGATCTCTTCTGTAGCTGTCTTTCTTGATTTTCTTTCCATGTCCTCTTGTATTTCCATCATCCCATTTTATTAGGTCCTCTCTATCAATAATTTCTATGCCTTTCATGATTCTGTATATAGCTATCAAATCTCCTCTCTCTCTTCTTTGCTCTAGTGTCTGTAGCTCAAGTTTTGCTAGTCTCTCTTCATATGATTGTTTTGATTGATTTATGGAATTTTTGGCTCGAAGGCCAAGCGCTGGAGCCGGTAGGCCATTCAGCGCATATTTATCTTTTAGATAAAAATTCAAGTAAAACAGTTAAAACAATAAACATTCACGAACACACATCAACATCATACACTCACAAGCATTCATATACACAATTTTGAATTTCATAAAATAAATTTATGTCTTTTAAAAACTTTAAAACATTCTTCATACGAGCTTCCTCCCTTAAAATTTCTTTAAAAGATAAATATATTTTAAAAAAATGCCCTGCGCTTATTAGAGAATGCAGGGCACTGAATAAAAATATGTCTTATTGTCAAAACTACTTGGCAAGTGGGACATTGGGGGGCCAGCCTTTCTGCTCCACTTGCCATTAAAAATTTATGAGTAATGTAGGAATGGCCAATTCTCAGTCTTGTCAAGACAATGCTTGACCTTCTGTCCAAAGGAGGACACTTCCAAGGGTTCACTAAGGGGTGAATCTCTTTTAACTTATAATTACCATCCAGCCTTGTCCATTGCTCTTGCCACTTCTCATTGTATAACAATGGATCACTTGTTTCAAGTCCGTATGTGGGACTTTTCGATCTGTTATATGGCTGAGCCTAGTGGCGGCTTTGGCTGCAGCATCGGCCTTTTCATTTCCAGTGACACCCACATGGGACGGCACCCAGCAGAAGTTTACTTTTATCTTCTTTCTGTTGTTGATGAGAATCAACCATTCCTGTATTTCTTGGACTAAAAAATGATGAGGCAACAAATTATTTACAGAGGATAGAACGCTCATGGAATCTGTAAAAACAACATTCCTACCACACGGAACAGAATTAAAAACAAATTTGAGGGCGTTGCTGACTGCCAGCACTTCAGCAGTAAAAACAGAGCTAAAATCAGGCAACTTTCTCTTTAAAACTGTGCTATCAGATACAACAGCACAACCAACACCATCTTGGGATTTTGATCCATCTGTATAAAAAAAAAATTGCATTAGCATGTACTGATAAATGTTCTAAAAATTCACTTTTTAGCTCTACAGCAGTTCTATTTTTCTTCTTTTTAAGAGGACATATTTCAGTGGGGCATCACTTCCAAGGAGGAAATTTGGGAGGCGTAATCTCAGCATTTGTGTTAGGAACAAGTCCTACCTTCTCTGTTCCAACTTCACATCTCACTTAAAAAGGTTTCAGCAGAGTATTTTTCCTTGGAGCTCTGTCTAC
The DNA here is from genome assembly GCF_046742065.1 of Oratosquilla oratoria. Classification (NCBI taxonomy): domain Eukaryota; kingdom Metazoa; phylum Arthropoda; class Malacostraca; order Stomatopoda; family Squillidae; genus Oratosquilla; species Oratosquilla oratoria. Next base: position 4,943,686 of record NW_027467710.1, read on the forward strand.
CGGCTGCTTTACATATTTGAAGTTTGGATTATGTTTGGATGTCAAGACACGATATATATATCTAAGGCTTAATTCCTCCCTGCGAATATACAGGGGAGGAATTCCTGCGTCCACATACAAGCTATCCACTTGAGATGTTCTACAGGCTCCTGAACAGATCCGTAAAGCCATATTGTGGACTATATCAAGCTTCTTCAGTGAACTTTTACATGCCGATCCATAAATTTGACATTTGTAATCCATTTTGCTAAGGCACAATGTTTGGTAAAACCTTGATAAAGTTACACAATCTGCTCCCCAGTTGAAACCAGACACTACCTTTAGTATATTAAGTCGCTGTTTAACAGTGTATACAACCTCGTTTATGTGATGAGTGAATGTCAACCTTTTATCCAAAACCAGACCCAAGTATTTTACTTCATCTTCATACAGTAATAAGACACCCTCTAAGAATAGTGTTGGTATTTCTTCCTTGCGTCTTAGTCTGGAAAACCTTATGGTTTTGGTTTCTTCAGCAGAGAATCTGAAGCCCCTGCAATTAGCCCATGCTGTTGCTAAGTTAATAACCTCTTGAATCTTTTGGCCCGTTTCTAATGTTGTCGATTTCCTCCACACAATAGCGAAGTCATCAGCATAAGCCAATCAATGAACTCCTGTGGGAGCTTGTTCTAATACACTATTAATGGCTATGCTGAACAGTGTAGGACTCAGAACACTTCCTTGGGGAATCCCTTCCTCTTGGAGATATGCACAAGAGAAAGAAGAGCCCACTCGCACTTTTAGATAACGGTCAGACAAGAAGTCCTTTAAACAATTGAACATATTACCCCCGATACCCCACTCTGCAACTTGCTTCAGAATGCCTCCCTGCCAGGTAGTATCATAGGCATTTTTCAAGTCAAAAAACACACCAATGCTAGAGTTCTCAATTGCAAAGGCATTCTCAATCTCACGAGTGATAAAAAGTAAGGGGTCCAGAGTGCACTTATTTCTTCTAAATCCAAACTGTCAGATAGCAGATTTTTACATTCCAAAAACCAAACTAAATGCGTATTAACCATTCTTTCATAGATCTTACAAATGCAGCTAGTGAGAGCAATAGGTCTGTAACTTTGTGGGTTATGAGAGTCTTTTCCTGCCTTTAAGATTCTTATGATGATTGAAGTCTTCCAAGATTTAGGAGAAGATCCAGAAGACCAAAAACCGTTCAGCACATTTAAAAGGAATTTCTTCGACGATATGGATAAGTGACCAACCATGGAATAAAGAATGTCATCCTCTCCAGGAGAGGTTGGGGAGGATAAAGATAAAGCATGATCCATTTCTTCCAAGGTGAAGAGAAGATTATATGCCTCCGAGTTCGTATTGGTAGGAGGAATACTCGTGGTCTTGGCTCTAATTCTTCTGAAATCATCTGAATAATGTAGTGGGCTTGAAATATCAGCATAATGTCTTCCAAAAGCCTCTGCTACTTCTCTAGTATCTGATATAAAAGAGTCATTTATCTTCAGAATGGGTAAAGGAGATGGAGTAAACTTTCCTTGTAATTTTCCAATCCTATTCCATACTAAGGTAGGGGAAGAGTCATATTTCAATTCGCTAATATATTTAATGAAGGATTCCCTCCTTGCTTTCTTGAAGATTTTCTTCTGCTTTGCTCAAGCTCTTCTGTACGTTATCTTATTGACTAAACAAGGGTATCTCTGATATCTCTTATAGCAAGTTCTTGTAATCTTTCTGCTTAAAGCACATTCATCGCTCCACCAGGGGACTACTGGGCGTTGAGGTTTACCAGCTGTCCTAGGAATGGAAGAGAAAGCACCAGAAAGTATCATGTCTACCAGGTAGTCATATGCATCACAGTTACTACCAAAATTGCTAGTCTTATAATTAATCTCTGTGGATCTCCTAAATAATTCGCAATTAGCCTCTCCTGTCTTCCATTTAGGTAAGCAGGAGGAGGGAGTGTTCTTTAAATATTTGATATGGATAGGCCAGTGGTCGCTACCATGTAGATCTTCATCTATTGACCAACTGTAGTCTAATCTTAAGGATGATGAACAAATAGTTAGGTCTATAGCAGAACTTGAGTTGTGAAAGACATCAAACCTAGTTTTGGAACAGTCATTCATCAAAATGACATTGTTATTATCAATAAATTCTTCAATTATATTGCCCCAGGGGTCACACCTTGATTCACCCCATAGAGGATGCTTGGCGTTAAAGTCACCCATTAAAATAAAAGGCTCAGGGAGCTGGTCAACCAAAGATTGTAGGTCATTTAACTCAAACTGACGGGGGTGCTTATATATGTCTACGAGTCGATCTTCCAGTTCAGGTTCCAAATACAAAGAACATAAAGTGATCCATTTAGTGGTAAAGATTTGTACTGCACAAGCCTGCAACATCGAATGTAGGTGGACACTTCTGTGGTTTACACATTTCTTAACAATGATACCAGTACCTCCATGGGCACGGCCCCAATCATAGGAGGAGATCTGTAAAATTTATAATTAAGTCCAACATTAGGGGATAAATTGCCAAGCATAGTTTCTTGCAGACAAAAAACAGACACATCATGTTCTTTAAAGAGAATCCCAACCTGCTCTCGATGAGAATTAAAACCTTGAATATTCCATTGAATTATGGACATTATACTGTTTTCTTTTTCTTTTTTGGGTCTACTGGTCTGGTAAGAGAAGTCTGGGAGAGAGAGGGTTTACAAGGTGGGTTCTTTTCTAATTTCTTTGCTTTCGCGGGTGGCATCCTCCTCTCTGACAATGGTCCGACAGACGATGTAGAGTCTGGGTTATTAGTTTCTTTCTTAGATTGCTTATCACGATTTGGGGAAGAAGATGGAGATGAGGGTGGACTGTGGAGTCTTTTACTGTGCACAGCTTCAGACTCCATAGCTTTGATTCTGTGCGCCTCAACTGAGTGAGGCACATCAGTCCGTGATCCCTTTATTGGGCCCCCCCCCCCCAAGTTTGGAAGTTTGACTGATTGAGAAGCTTTATTAGAGGAACCCTGTGGGGTTTCAGCAATGAGAACTTTAGGTGCCCCTCTAGATGGGGCAGGAGACATTCCCTCAACTGGGGATGAGAGAACCTCCACAGAGGAGGGTTGAGGAGTACTACAATTTCCAACTTGTGGAGAAGAATGATTTGGTCTAGTAGTGACTCTTTCACATTGAGGCTTGGGTTCAGCATTTGGTTGATCCTCATTGCTTCTGTGCACCTCTACTGAGTGAGGCACACTAGTCAGCAATCCCTCTACTGGGGAGTCCCCCAAGTCTGGAAGAGAGATTGCCTGAGAGGAGGCTTCATTAGAAGAAGCCTGTGAGGTTTCTACAATAGATACCTTAGGTGCCCCTCCAGATGGGGCAGGGGACACCCCTTCAACAAGGGGTGAGGAAACCTCCGCACAGGAGGGTTCAGAAGTATTACAAATTCCTAGTTGAGAAGACCATTAGGTTTCATAGTAACAGTTTTACACTGAGGCTTGGGTTCAGTGTTAACAGAAGAATTCATATTAGCATTTCTATTTCTATTGCCTTCTACAGTTGGCTGATCCACTTTACTATTTGTTTTAACAACATCACTGTATCTTTTGGAATTACTTAATAGTCTTTTAGCATGTCCTACACTTATATGTTCTGCATGAGCTTTTAGTAGTATTTCCTGTTCCTTCTTATAAATTACACAGTTCTTATCTCTGGCACAGTGCTCTTCTTTACAATTTATACAAACTGTTGGGCGGGAACAATCCCCATGTTCAGGCTGAGCACTTTGTCTCTTGCACATCTGCGGGAACGATGGCCAAAACCATAGCAGTTAAAGCACTGAAGGGGACGGGGCTTAAACTGCTTCACATAAACAATCTCTTTTTCTATCTCTACATAATGAGGTAGATCTTCACCACAAAAACTTAGGATAATCATAGAAGAACAAGGGATTTTAGCAACCTTCCAAACATTAGTTGGGCACATTTCTAAAATTTCTTCTTCATCAAAGTCATATAGATCTCTATTAAAAATTACCCCTTTGGCATAACTAAAGGTATAGTGGGGTTTGACTTCCTTAATGTCCGATTTCTGTTTCAAGTTAAGCACATGGCAGCTTGTTCATAAGATTTTACATGAATTAGGAAGGAATTTCTTCCAAATCGTGATACCTGCGAGTTATTCAAATTACCACAGCCAAGGTGATTCTTCAAGAATCTTCTAAACTCAAACAAGTTACCACGTTCTTTTGCAAGAGTGACAATAAGCCACTTAGCTGGATTGGGAGGCCTCTGCACACTTTCCTTCCTTTCCTCTACCAGCTTTTCTGGATAAAAGATATCCAGGTTAGGTGGCGCTCTAGCAACAAGTTGGGCCGAAGATTCATTCTCATTACAATTATTATAATCCAAGCAGGCAGCAGCTGCATCCTGATTAGAAAGAAATGAGATCCACACTAGCCAAGCTTTAAAGTTGTCAGTTAGTTTAACTCTGATCTCTTTAATTTGTCCAAATTTATGGAACTTTTCAAACAAGTCTGTATAACTCTTATCAAGAGACATATTTTAAATGTAAGATTCTATGACTATTAGGGGCAGTATTTGATTGATTGATTTTACCAAAGTCCTTTTTCAAGCCGGAGTTATCAACTGGGGTTTTTATTTTTGCTGAGTCAATAGCATCAACATTAGGATTGACAATATTAGGAGAGGGATCGGGGAGTTTAGGAGGAGGATCAGGTAGTGCTGGGGGTTTAGAATAGTCAGTTTGAACAGACGCCATGATCGTGTATATCTGAGGCCACACCATATATTAAGAAAGAATGGGAAATGCATAGAAGGAGATACTGCAGTTGCCTGATGCCACAAGCAATAAAAGAAAAGTCTCTGCAGAGTCGGGAGGTTCCAGAAACGACTATTTACACATGCAGGGCCTTGGAGGTGAGTTGGAGACTTTGTCAACCCGGGGTTTGTCCTCTTTTGTTTTGTCCCATTTAGGATGGGTCCGGCGTAGTCACTCTGCATGTGTACTGGATAGGGAGAAAGGAAGTCGGTAGCCTAGTACCTGCCTCGCAAACATGCATTCCCCAGTCGGTGAGCTTTCGGCCCTCGCAGGGAGTAGTGACCTCGCGGTATACATCCCCACTTGACTGGGTTCAGACATGTAGCTTGGGAGGCACCAAGATACCAGAACCTTCCTTAACAAGTGTTAGAGAAAGATGGTGAAAAAGGAGAGTAGGGTAGCAAATATGAAGAATAGGGATAGGGGAGTTCACAAAGCAAAAGAGTGAGGGACCCCCTATCTATTCACTACCCCCCCACCAAAAAAAAAAATAAAAAAAAAAATAAATAAATTAAAAAAAAATCTTTTGGCTCAGTTTTCGTCTGGTAGCTCGGGGCTGACCTCTCCCGTATGGTTGCACCTGGCTGGCACAGCTCAGCCCCTCCTTACTACATGGAAGCCCCCCCACTACATCAAAGTACTGAGCCTCAGTGGGGATATGATAGTTTTGAGAGTGTGTGTGTATTTACCTAATTTACCTAGTTGTATTTTACGGGAAGGGGAGCTATGCTCGTGGTGTCCCGTCTTCATATCTCATTTTATCTAAACTATTTTTAAATTCATGTATTGTTTTTGCACACACCACTTTCTCATCTAACTTGTTCCAACTGTCTATTACTCTGTGAGGAAAGCTGTTCTTTTTCACATCTCTTCTATAGCTGTCTTTCTTGATTTTCTTTCCGTGTCCTCTTGTATTTCTATCATCCCATTTTATCAGATTCTCTCTATCAGTAATTTCTATGCTTTTCATGATTCTGTAAATAGCTATCAAATCTCCTCTCTCTCTCTTCTTTGCTCTAGTGTCTGTAGTTCAAGTTTTGCTAGTCTCTCTTCATATGATAGTTTTGAGAGTGTTGGTGCCAGTTTTGTAATTGCTCTTTGTATTCTTTCAAGTTTTTTTATACATTTTTTTGTACTTGGTGACCATATCGTTGCTGCATATTCCAATCTTGGTCTTATCAGAGTGATTAGAATTTTCTTCACCATTTCTTCATCCAGGTATGTAAATACCACTTTGATTGTTCTTATTAAATTATAAGTTTCTCCAAAAATCTTATTTATATGTTTCTCAGGTGACATATTATTCATAATAATAACTCCTAGGTCCTTCTCATTTTCTACATTTTGTATTCCTTCTTCTCCCAATATATATGATCCTGTTATTCTGTTTTTGATTTTTCCAACTTCCATTATACTACACTTTTTAGTGTTGAACTCCATCTCCCACTTCCTACTCCATTCCTGTACTTTATTTAGATCACTCTGTAGTGACTCACAATCTTCTTCCGTGTTCACTTTTCTTAACAGTTTTGCATCATCTGCAAAGAAGCTCATATAACTATCAATTCCGTCATCCATATCATTAATATATATAGCAAACATTATTGGGGCCAGAACTGTTCCTTGTGGAACACCGCTTATTACTTCATCCCATTTTGAGTGTTGGTCTCTTATCACTACTCTCATTTTTCTTTCTTGCAAAAAGTCTTCCATCCATTTAAGCAGTTTGCCCTGTATTCCTCCTTCAGTTTCTAATTTCATAAGCAACTTCTTATGTGGTACTTTGTCAAAAGTTTTTTTTTAGGTCTAGAAATGCACAATCAGCCCATCCATCTCTTTCTTGTATTATATCTATTAGCCTTGAATAGAAACATATTAAATTGGTGACGCATGATCGTCCTTGTCTGAATCCAAATTGCCTTGGATTTAGCACGTTTTTTTCTAAATATTTTACCCATCTACTTTTGACAATTCTTTCACAGATTTTTGCTATTGTACTTGTTAGAGAGACTGGTCTGTAGTTGGTAGGGTCTTCTTTATTTCCCCCTTTATATATAGGTACTATATTTGCTTTTTTCCAATCTTCTGGGACTTTTCCTTCTTTCAAGGAACTGTTTATTATGCTATGTATTTTGTCTGCCAGTTCATTCCTGCATTCTTTCAAAATCCAGTTTGCTATTTCATCTGGTCCATGCGATTTTCTGACATCAAGATTACTCAAGTGTTTCAATATTTCATTCTTAGTTACTTCTATTTCTTTCATGGGGGGGACTTTCTCTTTCCATTCGATCTCTTCAGGTATGTTCTCCCTTGTAAACACTGATGTAAAATACTTGTTCATAATTTCCGCTATTTCAACTTCCTCTGTGTATTCAACTCCTTGTCTTAATTTCTCCAATTCTTGTTTGTTTTTCAGTTTGCTGTTTACAAATCTGGAGAATAGTTTTGGTTGATCTTTACATTTTTCTATGACATCTTTTTCATATTTTCTCTTTTCCTCTCTGCACGCTTGTACATATTCATTTCTATAACAAGTATATATTTTCCATTTTTCAGGTCTGTCTTTTTTCCATTTGGTCCAAGCTTTGTCTCTTTTGTCATTTATCTCCCTACAACTTTTGTTGTACCAGCACTTTATATATTCTTTTTCTTGTTTTTGTTTTGGGACATACTTTTCTACTCCTTTTTTATAAATTTTTGTCAAAATATTCCATTTCTCTTCCACTGTTGTTTCTTCTTTGTATATGTCTTTTTGAAAGAATTCTCTTATTTTATCAAAGTTTGTTTTTTCATACATCATTCTTCCTTTTCTATATTGTTCATTTCTTTTCATGTATTTTTCCTCATTTAGTTCCAATTCAATCAGTATATAGACACTTTTACTTATTGGTGTTATATATTCAATCTTTTCTACTATTCTAGGTTCAGATGTAATTATTAGGTCTAGTCTCAATGGCTCTTCTTCATTTCTATACCTAGTGTTCTCCTGTATCCACTGTATCATTGTATGGTCAATAATCATCTCGAGTAGAACCTTTCCCCATGAGCCGTCTCCACCCTTTACTGTCATCTCTTCCCAGCAGACTTCTTTGCAATTAAAGTCGCCCATCATAACTATTCTTCCTCCATCTTCCATTATTTTATTCAATGTTATCTTTGTGTCCTCTAACATATTATTCATAACAATGACTCCCAGGTCCTTCTCATTTTCTACTTTTTTTATTCCTTCTTCTCCCAATTTATATGATCCTGTTATTCTGTTTTTGCTTTTTCCAAATTCTCTTCCCACGAGGCTGTATTTGGAGGCACATAATTTATCACAAACTTTGTGTTCTTCTTATCTCTGTCTTCCACTTCGATCATAATCATCTCTACTGTATTCTTTCCATATGTGACACTCTTCACGTTTATATCCTTCTTAGTCAGGAACATAACTCCACCCCCTTGCTTTGCCTCTCTGTTTATAATCCAATAATTATATGCGTCATATCCTACACTGTTGGGTGGTAGTGGACCTTTTAATTTCGTTTCTACAATTCCCAGTTCTTTTTCCTTCAGATAATCAATCAGCTCATTCAATCCTGTTATTAATCCATCTATATTTGTGTAAGACACTCTTAGTTTTCTGCCACTTCCATTGTATTCTCTGTTTCCCTTTTGTTTTTCTCTTGTATGTCAAATTTCCTTACTTTCATATTCACTACTCTCCAATAGAATTTCTTTTTCTGTCTCTGTTCTGTTCTCGTTTTTTTCCTTAGCTTCTTGTCATTTCATTTTTTCCTCCTCTCTTTCCTTTTTATTCATTTCTCTTTTTATCCATACCTTTTTATATTGTTCACTTGCAGCTAGTTTCCCTGTTTTTGATAAGATATTCTCTGCCGTCGTTTGTGACCTGAATTTAATCTTATTTGGTCTGGTCTTATCTGTACTATACTTTCCGAGTCTAAACTTCTCTTCAATTTGTTTCATGATTTCAGGTTTATCTTCCTGAACTAATTGTAGTAATCTGCTTACTTTTTCATTTTCCTCATTGATTCTTGTGGTTCTATCTGGGTTGTGTTTCTCTTCCATTCCTAATATAATTATACATTTCTTTTTATCTGCTAAGTCTCTTACTATATTCTCCTTTTGTCTCATCACTTTAATAACTGAGTCTTCAGTTTGTTCTTTCATTTGCTGTTTAATTATATCAGGAAAGGCATATTTACTGTTTTCTTGGATTGTCTTCCAACCCTTAGCTTCTTTAGATATAGCCTCTTTGTTTTCTTTATTCTTCTTCTTTAATTCTTCATTCATCTCTTTTACTTCTTTTAACTGTCTTTTTAGTTCTTCTATTTCCCAAGTTAAGTTTTTGTTCGCCTTCTCTAGTTCTTCCAATCTTTCAACCCTTTGCGCAATTTTTGACATTCTACCAAACCTACTCTCCCAATGTTCGGTCATTTGTTCAAGTTTTCCCTCTAGTCTTGCCAGTTGGGGGAGGTTGGTATCCGCCCCCCCCTCATTAAATCCATGGAAATTATTATCCTCACCTTCTATTGTGCTGGTCATATCTATGTTTCTAATCTTTACATTTTTTGTTAGACCCTTCATCGTCACTAAATTGATCCGGCCCGCGTTTGTTTACATGGCAACTGCCTGCCTGGACTAAGTCCTCTCCTTCCTCATTTCCTTCCATTTCCCTCAGTAATCCCTCCCCTTCTCCTTTTTCCTCACATTCCCACTACACCATGAGCAATCCCCTTCCCTGTAAATACAATAGGTACTTTGCGTTGAGATCCACGAAAATTTCACTTTTTCTTCAGGACGTCAATCCTCGCCGTCTGTCCGACGTAAGTGTATTTACCTAGTTGTATTTACCTAGTTGTATTTTACGGGAAGGGGAGCTATGCTCGTGGTGTCCCGTCTTCATATCTCATTTTATCTAAACTATTTTTAAATTCATGTATTGTTTTTGCACACACCACTTTCTCATCTAACTTGACCATATCGTTGCTGCATATTCCAATCTTGGTCTTATCTGGGTGATTAGAATTTTCTTCACCATTTCTTCATCCAGGTATGTAAATACCACTTTGATTGTTCTTATTAAATTATAAGTTTCTCCAAAAATCTTATTTATATGTTTCTCAGGTGACATATTATTCATAACAATGACTCCCAGGTCCTTCTCATTTTCTACTTTTTTTATTCCTTCTTCTCCCAATTTATATGATCCTGTTATTCTGTTTTTGATTTTTCCAAATTCCATTATACTACACTTTTTTGTATTGAACTCCATCTCCCACTTCCTAATCCATTCCTGTACTTTATTTAGATCACTCTGTAGTGATTCACAGTCTTCTTCCGTGTTTACTCTTTTCAGTAGTTGTGCATCATCTGCAAAGAAGCTCATATAGCTTTCAATTCCTTCATCCATATCATTAATATATATAGCAAACATTATTGGGGCCAGAACTGTTCCTTGCGGAACACCGCTTATTACTTCATCCCATTTTGAATGTTTGTCTCTTATCACTACTCTCATTTTCCTTTCTTGCAAAAAGTCTTCCATCCAATTAAGCAGTTTGCCCTGTATTCCTCCTTTAGTTTCTAATTTCTGAAGCAACTTCTTATGTGGTACTTTGTCAAAAGCTTTTTTTAGGTCTAGAAATGCACAATCAGCCCATCCCTCTCTTTCTTGTATTATATCTATTAGCCTTGAATAGAAACATATTAAATTGGTGACGCATGATCATCCTTGTCTGAATATTTTACCCATCTACTTTTGATAATTCTTTCACAGATTTTTGCTATTGTACTTGTTAGAGAGACTGGTCTATAGTTGGTAGGGTCTTCTTTATTTCCTCCTTTATATATAGGTACTATATTTGCTTTTTTCCAATCTTCTGGAACTTTACCTTCTTTCAAGGAACTGTTTATTATGCTATGTATTTTGTCTGCCAGTTCATTCCTGCATTCTTTCAAAATCCAGTTTGCTATTTCATCTGGTCCATGCGATTTTCTGACATCAAGATTACTCAAGTGTTTCAATATTTCGTTCTTTGTTACTTCTATTTCTTTCATGGGATGGACTTTCTCTTTCCATTCGATCTCTTCAGGTTGTATGTTCTCCCTTGTAAACACTGATTTAAAATGTTTGTTCATAATTTCCGCCATTTCAATTTCCTCTGTGTATTCAACTCCTCCTTGTCTTAATTTCTCCAAGTCTTGTTTGTTTTTCAATTTGTTGTTTACAAATCTGTAAAATAGTTTTGGTTGATCTTTACACTTTTCTATGACATCTTTTTCATATTTTCTCTTTTCCTCTCTGCACATTTCTACATATTCATTTCTATAACAAGTATATATTTTCCATTTTTCAGGCCTTCTGTCTTTTTTCCATCTGGTCCAAGCTTTGTCTCTTTTGTCTTTTAACTCCCTACAGCTTTTATTGTACCAGCATTTTACATATTCTTTTTCTTGTTTTTGTTTTGGGACATACTTTTCCACTCCTTTTTTGTAAATTTTTGTCAAATATTCCATTTCTCTTCCACTGTTGTATCTTCTTTGTATATTTCTTCCCAGTTTTCTTTTTGAAAGAATTCTCTTATTTTATCAAAGTTTGTTTTTTCATACATCATTCTTCCTTTTCTATATTGTTCATTTCTTTTCATGTATTTTTCTTCATTTAGTTCCAGTTCAATCAATATGTGGTCACTTTTAATTATTGGTGTTTTATATTCAATCTTGTCCACTATTCTAGGTTCAGATGTAATTATTAGGTCTAGTCTCAATGGTTCTTCCTCATTTCTATACCTAGTGTTCTCCTGTATCCACTGTGTCATTATATTGTCAGTAATCATCTCAAGTAGAGCGTTTCCCCATGAGCCGTCTCCACCCTTTACTGTCATCTCTTCCCAGCAGATTTCTTTGCAATTAAAGTCGCCCATCATAACTATTCTTCCTCCATCTTCCATTATTTTATTTAATGTTATCTTTGTGTCCTCTAACATACTTTTATGTTCACTCTCTTCCCACGAGGCTGTTTTCGGAGGCACATAATTTATCACAAACTTTCTGCTCTTCTTATCTCTGTCTTCCATTTCGATCATAATCATCTCTACTGTATTCTTTCCATATGTGACACACCTCATGTTTACAGTATATCCTTCTTAGTCAGGAACATAACTCCACCCCCTTGCTTTGTCTCTCTGTTTCTAATCGAATAATTATATGCATCATGTCCTACAATGTTGGGTGGTAGTGGACCTTTTAATTTTGTCAATTCACATTATGTCTGGTTCTTTTTCTTTCAAATAATCATTCAGCTCATTCAATCCTGTTATTAATCCATCTATATTTGTGTAAGACACTCTTAGTTTTATGCCACTTCCATTGTGTTCTCTGTTTCCCTTTTGTTTTTCTCTTGTATGTCAAATTTCCTTACTTTCATATTCACTACTCTCCAATAGAATCTCTCTTTTTCTGGCTCTTTTCTGTTCTCGTTTTTTTCCTTAGCTTCAAGTCTTTTCTTTTTTTCTTCCTCTCTTTCCTCTTTATTCCTTTCTCTTTTTATCCATACCTTTTTATATTGTTCATTTGTTGCTAGCTTCCCTGTTTTGGATAAGATATTCTCTGCCGTCGTTTGTGACCTGAATTTAATCTTAATCAGTCTGGTCTTATCTGTACTATACTTTCCGAGTCTGAACTTCTCTTCGATTTGTTTCATGATTTCTGGTTCATCTTCCTGAACTAATTGTAGTAAACTGCTTACTTTTTCATTTTCCTCTTTGATTCTTGAGGTTCTATCTGGGTTATGTTTCTCTTCCATTCCTAATATAATTATACATTTCTTTTTGTCTGCTAAGTCTCTTACAATATTCTCCTTCTGTCTCATCACTTTGATAACTGAGTCTTCAGTTTGTTCTTTCATTTGCTGTTTAATTATATCAGTAAATGCAACTTTACTATTTTCCTGTATCTTCCTCCACCCCTGTGCCTCTTTTGCTATTGTTTCTTTATTGTCTTTATTGTTCCTTTTTAATTCTTTATTCTCCTCTTTTACTTCTCTTAACTGTCTTTTTAGCTCTTCTATTTCATCAGTTAAGTTTTTGTTCGCCTTCTCTAGTTCTTCCAATCTTTCAACCTTTTCTGCAAGTTTCGACATTTTACCGAACCTAATTTCTCGATGTTCAGTCATTTGTTCAAGCCTTTCCTCCAGTTTTGCTAGTCGGGGGAGGTTGGTATCCGCCTCCCCCTCTTTAAATCCTTGGAAATTATTATCCTCACCTTCCACTGAATTGTTCTTATCTATGTTTCTAATCTTTACATTTTTGTTAGACATTTCATCGTCACTAAATTGGTCGGGACCTCTTTTGTTTACATGGAGTCTCTCTGCCTGGGCCAAGTTCTCTCCTTCCTCATTTCCTTCCATTTCCCTCAGTAATCTCTCCCCTTCTCCTTTTCCCTCGCCTTCCCACTACACCACGAGCAATTTCCCCCCCACCCTGTAAATACAATAGGTACTTCCTTTGCTTTGGGATCCACGAAAATTTCACTTTTTCTTCAGAACGTCCTCTACGCCGTCCGTTTGGTGGAGTGTATTTACCTAGTTGTATTTACCTAGTTGTATTTTACGGGAAGGGGAGCTATGCTCGTGGGGTCCCGTCTTCATATCTCATTTTATCTAAACTATTTTTAAATTCATGTATTGTTTTTGCACACACCACTTTCTCATCTAACTTGTTCCAACTGTCTATTACTCTGTGAGGAAAGCTGTTCTTTTTCAAATCTCTTCTGTAGCTGTCTTTTTTTATTTTCTTTCCGTGTCCTCTTGTATTTCTGTCATCCCATTTTATCAGATTCTCTCTATCAGTAATTTCTATGCCTTTCATGATTCTGTAAATAGCTATCAAATCTCCTCTCTCTCTTCTTTGCTCTAGTGTCTGTAGTTTAAGTTTTTGTAGTCTCTCTTCATATGATAGTTTTGAGAGTGTTGGTGCCAATTTTGTAATTGCTCTTTGTATTCTTTCAAGTTTTTTTATACATTTTTTTGTACATGGTGACCATATCGTTGCTGCATATTCCAATCTTGGTCTTATCTGGGTGATTAGGATTTTCCTCACCATTTCTTCATCCAGGTATGTAAATGCCACTTTGATTGTTCTTATTAAATTATAAGTTTCTCCAAAAATCTTATTTATATGTTTTTCAGGTGACATATTATTCATAACAATGACTCCCAGGTCCTTCTCATTTTCTACTTTTTTAATTCCCTCTTCTCCCAAATTATATGATCCTGTTATTCTGTTTTTGCTTTTTCCAAATTCCATTATACTACACTTTTTTGTATTGAACTCCATCTCCCACCTCTTACTCCATTCCTGTACTTTATTTAGATCTCTCTGTAGTGATTCACAATCTTCTTCAGTTTTCACTCTTTTCAGTAGTTTTGCATCATCTGCAAAGAAGCTCATATAGCTTTCAATTCCTTCATCCATATCATTAATATATATAGCAAACATTATTGGGGCCAGGACTGTTCCCTGCGGAACACCGCTTATTACTTCATTCCATTTTGAGTGCTGGTTTCTTATCACTACTCTCATTTTTCTTTCTTGCAAAAAGTCTTCCATCCAATTTAGTAATTTACCTTGTATTCCTCCTTCAGATTCTAGTTTCTTAAGCAACTTCTTATGTGGTACTTTGTCAAAAGCTTTTTTTAGGTCTAGAAATGCACAATCAGCCCATCCATCTCTTTCTTGTATTATATCTATTAGCCTTGAATAGAAACATATTAAATTGGTGACGCATGATCGTCCTTGTCTGAATCCAAATTGCCTTGGATTTAGTACGTTGTTTTTTTCCAAGTATTTTACCCATCTATTTTTGATAATTCTTTCACAAATTTTTGCTATTGTACTTGTTAGAGAGACTGGTCTATAGTTGGTAGGTTCTTCTTTATTTCCTCCTTTATATATAGGTACTATATTTGCTTTTTTCCAATCTTCTGGAACTTTTCCTTCTTTCAAGGAACTGCTTATTATGCTATGTATTTTGTCTGCCAGTTCATTCCTGCATTCTTTCAAAATCCAGTTTGCTATTTCATCTGGTCCATGCGATTTTCTGACATCAAGATAACTCAATTGTATCAATATTTCATTCTTTGATACTTCTATTTTTTCTATAGGGGGGACTTTCTCTTTCCATTCAATCTCTTCAGGTTGTATGTTCTCCCTTGTAAACACTGATTTAAAATGTTTGTTCATAATTTCCGCCATTTCCATTTCCTCAGTGTATTCAACTCCCCCTTGTCTTAATTTCTCCAAGTCCTGTTTGTTTTTCAGTTTATTGTTTACAAATCTGTAGAATAGTTTTGGTTGATCTTTACATTTTTCTCTGACGTCTTTTTCATATTTTCTCTTTTCCTCTCTGCACGTTTGTACATATTCATTTCTATAACTGGTATATATTTTCCATTTTTCAGGTTTTCTGTCTTTTTTCCATCTGGTCCAGGCTTTGTCTCTTTTGTCTTTTAACTCCCTACAACTTTTGTTGTACCAGCATTTTACATATTCTTTTTCTTGTTTTTGTCTTGGGACATACTTTTCCACTCCTTTTTTGTAAATTTTTGTCAAAATATTCCATTTCTTTTCCACTGATGTTTCTTCTTTGTATATTTCTTCCCAGTTTTCTTGTTGAAAGAATTCTCTTATTTTATCAAAGTTTGTTTTTTCATACATCATTCTTCCTTTTCTATATTGTTCATTTCTTTTGATATATTTTTCTTCATTAAGTTCCAGTTCAATCAATATGTGGTCACTTTTACCTATTGGTGTTTTATATTCAATCTTGTCCACTATTCTAGGTTCAGATGTAATTAATAAGTCTAGTCTCGATGGTTCTTCTTCATTTCTATACCTAGTGTTCTCCTGTATCCATTGTGTCATTGTGTGGTCAATAATCATCTCAAGTAGAGCGTTTCCCCATGAGTCATCTCCACCCTTTACTGTCATTTCTTCCCAGCAGATTTCTTCCTCCATCTTCCATTATTTTATTTAATGTTATCTTTGTGTCCTCTAACATACTTTTATGTTCACTCTCCTCCCATGAGGCTGTTTTTGGAGGCACATAATTTATCACAAATTTTCTGCTCTTCTTATCTCTGTCTTCCACTTCTATCATGATCATCTCTACTGTATTCTTTCCATATATGACACCTTTCACGTTTATATCCTTCTTAGTCAGGAACATAACTCCACCCCCTTGCTTTTTCTCTCTGTTTCTAATCCAATAATTGTATGCATCATGTCCTACACTGTTGGGTGGTAGTGGGCCTTTTAATTTTGTTTCTACAATTCCCATTATGTCCGGTTCTTTTTCTTTCAAATAATCATTCAGCTCATTCAATCCTGTTATTAATCCATCTATATTTGTGTAAGACACTCTTAGTTTTCTGCCACTTCCATTGTGTTCTCTGTTTCCCTTATGTTTTTCTTTTGTATGTCGAACTTCCTTAGTTTCATGTTCACTACTCTCCAATAGAATCTCTCTTTCTCTGACTCCGTTCTGTTCTCGTTTTTTTGCCTTAGCTTCCAGTCTTTTCTGCTTTTCTTCCTCTCTTTCCTCTTTATTCATTTCTCTTTTTATCCATATCTTTTTGTATTGTTCACTTGTTGCTAGTTTCCCTGTTTTGGATAAGATATTCTCTGCCGTTGTTTGTGACTTGAATTTAATCTTAATTGGTCTGGTCTTGTCTGTGCTATACTTTCCGAGTCTAAATTTCTCTTCGATTTGTTTCATAATTTCTGGTTCATCTTCCTGAACTGATTCTAGTAATTGGCTTACTTTTTCATTTTCCTCTTTGATTCTTGTGGTTCTATCTGTGTTGTGTTTCTCTTCCATTCCTAATATAATTATACATTTCTTCTTGTCTGCTAAATCTCTTACTATATTCTCCTTTTGTCTCATCACTTTAATAACTGAGTCTTCAGTATGTTCTTTCAATTGCTGTTTGACTATGTCAGTGAATGAAACCTTATTTCCTTCTTAGGTTTTCTTCCAATTTTTACTTTCTTTAGCTATCGTTTCTCTGTTTTCTTTACTATTCTTCTTCAATTCCTCATTCTCCACCTTTACCTCTCTTAACTGTCTTTTTAGGTCTTCTATTTCATCAGTTAAGTTTTTATTCGCCTTTTCTAATTCTTCCAATCTTTCAACCCTTTGTAAAATGGTGTTCATATGACCTAACCTATTCTCCAAGTCCTCGATCACCTTATCAACCTTCTTCTCTAGTCTTGTCAGTCGGGGGGGGGTTTGTGTCCCCCCCACTCTCTTTAAATCCCTTGAAAATATTCTCATCACTTTCTACTGTATTGTTCCTATCTATACTTCTAATCTTTACATTCTTATTAGACATTCCGTCGTCCTCCAGCTCGTCTTGTGGTCGTTTGTTTACTTTTCGGCGGTCTGTTTGGACCAAGTCCTCTACTTCCTCATTACCTTCCATCTTCCCAGCAATCCCTCCCCTTCTCCTCTTTCCTTACTTTCCCACCACCCCACGAGCAACTTCCCCCCACCCTGTAAATACAAAAAGGCACTTCTCCTTGCGCTGGGATCCACAATCCGCACCCTTCCCCAGAACGCTCCCCAAGCCGTCCGCTCGCCGAAAGTGTGTGTATTTACCTAGTTGTACCTAGTTGTATTTTACGGGAAGGGGAGCTATGCTCGTGGGGTCCCGTCTTCATATCTCATTTTATCTAAACTATTTTTAAATTCATGTATTGTTTTTGCACACACCACTTTCTCATCTAACTTGTTCCAACTGTCTATTGCTCTGTGAGGAAAGCTGTTCTTTTTCAAATCTCTTCTATAGCTGTCTTTTTTTATTTTCTTTCCGTGTCCTCTTGTATTTCTGTCATCCCATTTTATCAGATTCTCTCTATCAGTAATTTCTATGCCTTTCATGATTCTGTAAATAGCTATCAAATCTCCTCTCTCTCTTCTTTGCTCTAGTGTCTGTAGTTTAAGTTTTTGTAGTCTCTCTTCATATGATAGTTTTGAGAGTGTTGGTGCCAGTTTTGTAATTGCTCTTTGTATTCTTTCAAGTTTTTTTATACATTTTTTTGTACTTGGTGACCATATCGTTGCTGCATATTCCAATCTTGGTCTTATCAGGGTGATTAGGATTTTCCTCACCATTTCTTCATCCAGGTATGTAAATGCCACTTTGATTGTTCTTATTAAATTATAAGTTTCTCCAAAAATCTTATTTATATGTTTCTCAGGTGACATATTATTCATAACAATGACTCCCAGGTCCTTCTCATTTTCTACTTTTTTTATTCCTTCTTTTCCCAAATTATATGATCCTGTTATTCTGTTTTTGCTTTTTCCAAATTCCATTATACTACACTTTTTTGTATTGAACTCCATCTCCCACTTCCTACTCCATTCTTGTACTTTATTTAGATCTCTCTGTAGTGATTCACAATCTTCTTCAGTTTTCACTCTTTTCAGTAATTTTGCATCATCTGCAAAGAAGCTCATATAGCTTTCAATTCCTTCATCCATATCATTAATATATATAGCAAACATTATTGGGGCCAGAACTGTTCCCTGCGGGACACCGCTTATTACTTCATTCCATTTTGAGTGCTGATCTCTTATCACTACTCTCATTTTTCTTTCTTGCAAAAAGTCTTCCATCCAATTTAGCAATTTACCTTGTATTCCTCCTTCAGATTCTAGTTTCTTAAGCAACTTCTTATGTGGTACTTTGTCAAAAGCTTTTTTTAGGTCTAGAAATGCACAATCAGCCCATCCATCTCTTTCTTGTATTATATCTATTAGCCTTGAATAGAAACATATTAAATTGGTGACGCATGATCGTCCTTGTCTGAATCCAAATTGCCTTGGATTTAGTACGTTGTTTTTTTCCAAGTATTTTACCCATCTACTTTTGATAATTCTTTCACATATTTTTGCTATTGTACTTGTTAGAGAGACTGGTCTATAGTTGGTAGGTTCTTCTTTATTTCCTCCTTTATATATAGGTACTATATTTGCTTTTTTCCAATCTTCTGGAACTTTTCCTTCTTTTAAGGAACTGCTTATTATGCTATGTATTTTGTCTGCCAGTTCATTCCTGCATTCTTTCAGAATCCAGTTTGCTATTTCATCTGGCCCATGCGATTTTCTGACATCAAAATTACCCAAGTGTGTCAATATTTCATTCTTTGTTACTTCTATTTCTTCCATAGGGGGGACTTTTTCCTTCCACTCAATCTCTTCAGGTTGTATATTTTCCCTTGTAAACACTGATTTAAAATGTTTGTTCATAATTTCTGCCATTTCCATTTCCTCAGTGTATTCAACTCCTCCTTGTCTTAATTTCTCTAAGTCTTGTTTGTTTTTCAGTTTATTGTTTACAAATCTGTAGAATAGTTTTGGTTGATCTTTACACTTTTCTATAACATCTTTTTCATATTTTCTTTTTTCCTCTCTGCACTTTTGTACATATTCATTTCTATAACCAGTATATATTTTCCATTTTTCAGGTCTTCTGTCTTTTTTCCATCTGTTCCAGGCTTTGTCTCTTTTGTCCTTTTAACTCCCTACAACTTTTGTTGTACCAGCATTTTACATATTCTTTTTCTTGTTTTTGTCTTGGGACATACTTTTCCACTCCTTTTTTGTAAATTTTTGTCAAAATATTCCATTTCTCTTCCACTGTTGTTTCTTCTTTGTATATTTCTTCCCAGTTTTCTTGTTGGAAGAATTCTCTTATTTTATCAAAGTTTGTTTTTTCATACATCATTCTTCCTTTTCTATATTGTTCATTTCTTTTCATATATTTTTCTTCATTAAGTTCCAGTTCAATCAATATGTGGTCACTTTTACCTATTGGTGTTTTATATTCAATCTTGTCCACTATTCTAGGTTCAGATGTAATTATTAAGTCTAGCCTCGATGGTTCTTCTTCATTTCTATACCTAGTGTTCTCTTGTATCCATTGTGTCATTGAATGGTCAGTAATCATCTCAAGTAGAGCATTTCCCCATGAGTCATCACCACTCTTTACTGTCATTTCTTCCCAGCAGATTTCTTTGCAATTAAAGTCGCCCATCATAACTATTCTTCCTCCGTCTTCCATTATTTTAGTTAATGCTATCTTTGTGTCTTCTAACATACTTTTATGTTCACTCTCCTCCCATGAGGCTGTTTTCGGAGGCACATAATTGATCACAAATTTTCTGCTCTTCTTATCTCGGTCTTCCACTTCTATCATAATCATCTCTACTGTATTCTTTCCATATATGACACCTTTCACGTTTATATCCTTCTTAGTCAGGAACATAACTCCACCCCCTTGTTTTTTCTCTCTGTTTCTAATCCAATAATTGTATGTATCATGTCCTACACTGTTGGGTGGTAGTGGGCCTTTTAATTTTGTTTCTACAATTCCCATTATGTCCGGTTCTTTTTCTTTCAAATAATCATTCAGTTCATTCAATCCTGTTATCAATCCATCTATATTTGTGTAAGACACTCTTAGTTTTCTGCCACTTCCATTGTATTCTCTGTTTCCCTTATGTTTTTCTTTAGTATGTCGAACTGCTTTATTTTTCATGTTCACTACTCTCCAATAGAATCTCTCTTTCTCTGACTCCGTTCTTTCCTCGTTTTTTGCCTTAGCTTCAATTCTTTTCTGCTTTTCTGCCTCTCTTTCCTCCTTATTCATTTCTCTTTTTATCCATACCTTTTTATATTGATCATTTGTTGCTAGTTTCCCTGTCTTGGATAGAATTTTCTCTGCTGTTGTTTGTGACCTGAATTTAATCTTAATTGGTCTGGTCTTATCTGTACTATATTTTCCGAGTCTGAATTTTTCCTCAATTTCCTTTATAATTTCTGGTTCATCTTCCTGGACTAATTTTAATAAACTGCTTACTCTTTCATTTTCCTCCTTGATTCTTGCAGTTCTATCTGGGTTATGTTTCTCTTCCATTCCTAATATAATTATACATTTCTTTTTGTCAGCTAATTCTCTTACTATATTCTCCTTCTGTCTCATCACTTTAATAACTGAGTCTTCATTATGTTCTTTCAATTGCTGTTTGACTATGTCAGTGAATGAAACCTTATTCCCTTCTTGAGTTATTCTCCAATTTTTAGCTTCTGTAGCTATTTTCTCTCTGTTTTCCTTACTATTCTTCTTCAATTTCTCATTCTCCTCCTTTACATTTCCTAACTGTCTTTTTAGGTCCTCTATTTCTTCAGTTAAGTTTCTGTTAGCCTTCTCTAGTTGTTCCAACCTTTCAATTCTTTGAAAAATGGAGTCTACGTTACCTAACTTACGCTCCAAGTCCTCGATCACCTTATCAACTCTCTCCTCTAGTCTTATCAGTCGGGGGGGGGGGGGGGGGGGGGGGGGGGGGCCCTTGTGTCCCCCCCACCCTCTTTAAATCCCTGGAACATATTCTCGTCACTTTCTTCTGTATTGCTCCTCTCTATACTTCTAATCTTTACATTTTTATTAGACATTTGATCCTCGCTAAGTCTTTTGTTTACCTTCCGCTTGTCTGGCTGGTCAAAGTCTACTCCCTCCTCATTTCCTTCCATTTCCCTCAGTAATCCCTCCCCTTTTCCTCTTTCCCTACGTTCCCACTACTCCACGAGCAATTTCCCCCCCACCCTGCAAAAACACTAGGCACTTCTCTTTGCGTTGGGATCCACAGACTTCACTTTTCTTCAGAACGTCTTCTAAGCCGTCCATTCGTTGAAGTGTGTGTGTGTGTGTGTGTTTAAAATCAACAGACACTAAATGTATTGATCAACTAGACAGAGACCAAAGGTGTGTAGATTATATGTATTGTTAAAAATCTCCTGTTTTAAAACAAAGCCAATAGCCCCTCTGGTTAAAAGCCCCAAGATATGAGTGAGTTTCTTAACAAATAAACATATCAATTTTCTGACATCACAGTTAATATTCTTATATATCATATAGATGACATGATGGATCAGACAAACAGTTCCATCAATTTATTTGCTCATGATACCAAAACCAGGGTAAACGGTAAGGACAATTTACAGTCCTTGCAAAACAAAAAATTTTGAGAAGACATATGGAGCCTGAAATGGAAACTGAAATTTAATGTAATATACATACAGTCAACTCCCCACTAACACGAGTTCTGTTAACACGATTTCGATCTTACATGACTTAAAATTTATCAATATATATTCTGATAACACGGAATGTCCGATGTTATGCAAGTTGAATTCCTGCCTACTGTAGTTGAATATCTCACTGCCAGAGCACGGGAGAGACGCTATGACTTCCGTCCCGCTCTCTACCTCTTGTCTTCAGTGTGAAGCCAACCCTCACAGCATGTGGAACTCATAAACAATTTTATCAAAGTTTTGTGTTACATAAATTCGTGTACTATGGCACCCAAGAGTCCTGGTACCCCAAAGGAGAGTGCAGCAAAGATCAAAGGTGATCTCAAAAAAGCACTCTCGTTTATACAAGAAGGACTGGATATCTTGGAAGCCAAAGATCCAAACATTAATAGAAGTGCAACAGTGGCCATAAAAGTTGTCAGAGCTGAAGTGTTACAAAGTAACGTTAGATCAAAAGAAGAAAAAGACGATGCAGATGAAACTCCACCATTTCTTTCAAAAAAAGACAGTCAAGGAAGAGGAGGCAGGGCGAGGCGAGGAGGGAGAGGGAGGTGAAGAGGCAGGGCAAGGCGAGGAGGGAGAGCAGAGTGAGGAGGCAGAGCGGGGTGAGGAAGGAGAGGGGAGTGAGGTTGGGGACAGGAGCACAGCAAGCGATAGTGATGGTAGTGATGTATCATAATGTTTACATGCATTAAAACTTTTATTTTACCGCACAATAAATACCAATATAGTAAGAATATGTGTTTTTATTGTTTCTGTAACCTTCAAATTTATTAATAGTGTGTTTGTTTAGGATTTTTAGTAATAAAATCCCAAATTAGATGGACTTTCCCCGTTGTACAGGAACGTAACCCCCACTATTACCATTATTTCCAATGGAGAAATTATGTTCCATTAACACAATTTCCATTAACATGATATCTCCAGGAACGTAACCCTCACGTTAACGGGGAGTTGACTGTATATATATGTATATATATATATACAGTCGTACCTCGGTACTCGACCGCCTCTATACTCGACCAAATCGGTGCTCGACCAAAAAATTCGAGTAGAAAATGCATCGGACCTCGAACAGATTTTCGGTACTCGACTAGCTCGAACAGCGGGTAAGCGTCAGTTCGACTCAGACCGCCAGCGGAGTAAGACGTACGCAGTTTGTTCGAGTATTTCTTCCCAGATTTAAACTTTTTCGTGTTGCTCTAGCCCTTAATAATGGGTCCAAAGAAAGACAGTGATAAGGGGAAAATTGGTTTCGGTGTTCGAACAAATCGGTGCTCGACCACCACCTCAGAACGTATTATGGTCGAGTACCGAGGTACGACTGTATATGTGTATATATATATATATATATATACCGGTATATATATATATATATATATATACATACACATATATATACATACACAATGGATCCAAGAGAACACTAGGTATAGAAATGAAGAACCATCGAGACTAGACCTAATAATCACATCAGAACCTAAAATAGTGGAAAAGATAGAATACCAGGCACCAATACGCAAAAGTGACCACATATTGATAGAACTAGAATTAAATGAGAAAAAATACATGAAAAGAAATGAATATAGAAAAGGAAGATTGATGTACAAAAAAACAATTTTTGATCAAATAAGAGAATTCTTCCAAAATGAAAACTGGGAAAGAATACACAAAGAAGATACAACAGTGGAAGAGAAATGGAATATTTTGACAAAAATCTATAAAAAACGAGTAGAAAAGTATGTCCCAAAACAAAAACAAGAAAAAGAATATGTAAAGTGCTGGTACAATAAAAGTTGTAGGGAGATAAAAGACAAAAGAGACAAAGCTTGGGCTAGATGGAAGAAAAACAAAAGACCAGAAAAATGGAAAATATATACTTGTTATAGAAATGAATATGTACAAGCGTGCAGAGAGGAAAAGAGAAAATATGAAAAAGATGTCATAGAAAAATGTAAAGATCAACCAAAACTATTCTCCAGATTTGTAAACAACAAACTGAAAAACAAACAAGATTTGGAGAAATTAAAGGAGGAATTGAATACACAGAGGAAATTGAAATGGCGGAAATTATGAACAAACATTTTAAATCAGTGTTTACAAGGGAGAACATACAACCTGAAGAGATCGAATGGAAAGAGAAAGTCCCTCCTATGAAAGAAATAGAAGTAACAAAGAATGAAATATTGAAACACTTGAGTAATCTTGATGTCAGAAAATCGCATGGACCAGATGAAATAACAACTGGATTTTGAAAGAATGCAGGACAAAATACATAGCATAATAAACAGTTCCTTGAAAGAAGGTAAAGTTCCAGAAGATTGGAAAAAAGCAAATATAGTACCTATATATAAAGGGGGAAATAAAGAAGACCCTACCAACTATAGGCCAGTCTCTCTAACAAGTACAATAGCAAAAATTTGTGAAAGAATTGTCAAAAATAGATGGGTAAAATATTTAGAAAAAAAAAAAAAACGTGCTAAATCCAAGGCAATTTGGATTCAAACAAGGATGATCATGCGTCACCAATTTAATATGTTTCTATTCAAGGCTAATAGATATAATACAAGAAAGAGATGGATGGGCTGATTGTGCATTTCTAGACCTAAAAAAAGCTTTTGACAAAGTACCACATAAGAAGTTACTTAGGAAATTAGAAACTGAAGGAGGAATACAGGGCAAACTGCTAAATTGGATGGAAGACTTTTTGCAAGAAAGAAAAATGAGAGTAGTGATAAGAGACCAACACTCAAAATGGGAAGAAGTAATAAGCGGTGTTCCACAAGGAACAGTTCTGGCCCCAATAATGTTTGCTATATATATTAATGATATGGATGAAGAAAGTGAAAGTTATATGAGCTTCTTTGCAGATGATGCAAAAACTAATAAAAAAGTGAACACGGAAGAAGATTGTGAATCACTACAGAGAGATCTAAATAAAGTACAGGAATGGAGTTGGAAGTGGAGATGGAGTTCAACACTAAAAAGTGTAGTATAATGGAATTTGGAAAAAGTAAAAACAGAATAACAGGATCATATGAATTGGGAGAAGAAGGAATGAAAAAAGTAGAAAATGAGAAGACCTGGGAGTCATTGTTATGAATAATATGTCACCTGACAAACAATAAATAAGATTTTTGGAGAAACTTATAATTTAATAAGAACAATCAAAGTGGCATTTACATACCTGGATGAAGAAATGGTGAAGAAAATTCTAATCACCCTGATGAGACCAAGATTGGAATATGCAGCAACGATATGGTCACAAAGTACAAAAAAATGTATTAAAAAACTTGAAAGAATACAAAGAGCAATTACAAAATTGGCACCAACACTCTCAAAACTATCATATGAAGAGAGACTAGCAAAACTTGAACTACAGACACTAGAGCAAAGAAGAGAGGAGATTTGATAGCTATTTACAGAATCATGAAAGGCATAAAAATTACTGATAGAGAAAATCTGATAAAATGGTATGACAGAAATACAAGAGGACATGGAAAGAAAATAAAAAAAAAAGACAGCTATAGAAGAGACCTGAAAAGGAACAGCAATCCTCACAGAGTAATTGACAGTTGGAACAAGTTAGATGAGAAAGTGGTGTGTGCAAAAACAATACATGAATTTAAAAATAGTTTAGATAAAATGAGATACGAAAACGGGACACCACGAGCATAGCTCCCCTTCCTGTAAAATACAACTAGGTAAATACAACTAGGTAAATACATATATATACATATGCACTATATACATATACATATATATATATACATATACAGTATATATATACATACACAAATATATACATATACAGTATATACATATACATATATACATATGTATACATATATATATATACATATAAATACATATACATACATATATACATATATATATAATATATATACATATACATAAGAAGTTGCTCAAGAAATTAGAAACTGAAGGAGGAATACAGGGCAAACTGCTTAATTGGATGGAAGACTTTTTGCAAGAAAGGAAAATGAGAGTAGTGATAAGAGACCAACACTCAAAATGGGATGAAGTAATAAGCGGTGTTCCACAAGGAACAGTTCTGGCCCCAATAATGTTTGCTATATATGTTAATGATATGGATAAAGGAATTGAAAGATATATGAGCTTCTTTGCAGATGATGCACAACTACTGAAAAGAGTGAACACGGAAGAAGATTGTGAATCACTACAGAGTGATCTAAATAAAGTACAGGAATGGAGTAGGAAGTGGGAGATGGAGTTCAATACAAAAAAGTGTAGTATAATGGAATTTGGAAAAAGCAAAAACAGAATAACAGGAGCATATAAATTGGGAGAAGAAGGAATAAAAAAAGTGGAAAATGAGAAAGACCTGGGAGTCATTGTTATGAATATGTCACCTGAGAAACATATAAATAAGATTTTTGGAGAAACTTATAATCTAATAAGAACAATCAAAGTTGCATTTACATACCTGGATGAAGAAATGGTGAAGAAAATTCTAATCACTCTGATAAGACCAAGATTGGAGTATGCAGCAACGATATGGTCACAAAGTACAAAAAAATGTATAAAAAAACTTGAAAGAATACAAGGAGCAATTACAAAATTGGCACCAACACTCACAAAACTATCATATGAAGAGAGACTGGCAAAACTTGAACTACAGACACTAGAGCAAAGAAGAGAGGAGATTTGATAGCTATTTACAGAATCATGAAAGGCATAGAAATTACTGATAGAGAGAATCTGATAAAATGGGATGATAGAAATACAAGAGGACACGGAAAGAAAATCAAGAAAGACAGCTATAGAAGATATCTGAAAAAGAACAGCTTTCCTCACAGAGTAATAGACAGTTGGAACAAGTTAGATGAGAAAGTGGTGTGTGCAAAAACAATACATGAATTTAAAAATAGTTTAGATAAAATGAGATATGAAGACGGGACACCACGAGCATAGCTCCCCTTCCCGTAAAATACAACTAGGTAAATAGGTAAATACACAAACACACACACACTTCAACGAACGGACGGCTTAGAAGACGTTCTGAAGAAAATTGAAGTTTTGTGGATCCCAACACAGAGAAGTGCCTATTGTATTTACAGGGTGGGGGGAAATTGCTCGTGGGTAGTAGGAAAGTAGGAAAGAGAAGGGGAGGGATTGGCTGAGGGAAATGGAAGGAAATGAGGACGGAGCCGACTTGGCCCAGGCTGACCGGTGAAAGGTAAACAAACGGCCCCCCGACCAACTGAGCGATGATGAGATGTCTAATAAAAATGTAAAGATTAGAAGTATAGATAAGAGCAATTACAGTAGAAAGTGATGAGAATATTTTCCAGGATTTAAAGAGGGTGGGAGGGACACAAACCCCCCCCGACTGACAAGACTACAAGAGAAGGTCGATAAGATGATCGAGGACTTGGAGCATAGGTTCAGTCATGTTAACAACATTATACGGAGTTGAAAAATTGAGAACTAGAGAAGGCGAACAAAAAACTTAACTAAGGAAATTGAAGAATTAAAAAAACAGTTAAAAGAAGTAAAAGAAGAGAAGAAAGTCTTAAAGGAGAATAATAAGGAGAAGAAGGAGGATTGGAAAAAAATCCCAAGAAAATAGCAAAGTTTGCATTCACTGACATAATCAGACAGCAAATGAATGAACAAACTGAAAACTCACTTATTAAAGTGATGACAAGGAGAATATAGTAAGAGACTTAGCAGACAGAAAGAAATGTATAATTATATTAGGAATGGAAGAGAAACATAACCCAGATAGAACCACAAGAATCAAAGAGGAAAATGAAAAAGTAAGAAATTTACTAGAATTAGTTCAGAAAGATGAACCAGAAATAATGAAACAAATCAAAGAGAAATTCAGGCTCGGGAAATATAGTACAGACAAGACCAGACCAATTAAGATTAAATTCAGGTCACAAACTACGGCTGAGAATATCTTATCCAAAACAGGGAAACTAGCAACAAGTGAACAATATAAAAAGGTATGGATAAAAAGGGAAATGAATAAAGAGGAAAGAGAGGAAGAAAAACAGAAAAGACCTGAAGCTAAGGAAAAAACGAGATAAGAACGGAGTCAGAAAAAGAGAGATTCTATTGAAGAGTAGTGAATATGAAACTAAAGAAAGTCGACATACAAGAGAAAAACAAAAGGTAAACAGAGAACACAATGGAAGTGGCAGAAAACTAAGAGTGTCTTACACAAATATAGATGGATTAATAACAGGATTGAATGAGCTGAATGATTATTTGAAAGAAAAAGAACCAGACATAATGGGAATTGTAGAAACAAAACTAAAAGGTCCACTACCACCCAACAGTGTAGGACATGATGCATATAATTATTGGATTAGAAACAGAGTGAAAAAGGAAGGGGTGGAGTTATGTTCCTAAGAAGGATATAAACGTGGAGTGTGTCACATATGGAAAGAATACAGTAGAGATGATAATGATGGAAGT
The DNA here is from genome assembly GCF_046742065.1 of Oratosquilla oratoria. Taxonomy (NCBI): domain Eukaryota; kingdom Metazoa; phylum Arthropoda; class Malacostraca; order Stomatopoda; family Squillidae; genus Oratosquilla; species Oratosquilla oratoria. Next base: position 4,972,163 of record NW_027467710.1, read on the forward strand.
AGAAGACAGAGATAAGAAGAACAGAAAGTTTGTGATACATTATGTGCCCCCGAAAACAGCCTCATGGGAAGAGAGTGAACATAAAAGTATGTTAGAGGACACAGAGATAACATTAAACAAGATAATGGAAGAGGGAGGAAAAATAGTTATGATGGGCAACTTTAATTGCAAAGAAATCTGCTGGGAAGAAATGACAGTAAAGGGTGGAGATGGCTCATGGGGAAACGCTCTACTTGAGATGATTACTGACCATACAATGACACAATGGATACAGGAGAACACTAGGTATAGAAATGAAGAAGAGCCATTAAGACTAGACCTAATAATTACATCCGAACCTAGAATAGTGGACAAAATTGAATATAAAACACCAATAAGTAAAAGTGACCACATATTGATTGAACTGGAACTTAATGAAGAAAAATATATGAAAAGAAATGAACAATATAGAAAAGGAAGAATGATGTATGAAAAAAACTTTGATAAAATAAGAGAATTCTTTCAAAAGGAAAACTGGGAAGAAATATACAAAGTAGAAAACAACAGTAGAAGAGAAATGGAATATTTTGACAAAAATTTATAAAAAAGGAGTGGGAAAAGTATGTCCCAAGACAAAAACAAGAAAAAGAATATGTAAAGTGCTGGTACAACAAAAGTTGTAGGGAGTTAAAAGACAAAAGAGACAAAGCTTGGACCAGATTGAAAAAAGACAGAAGACCTGAAAAATGGAAAATATATAAATGTTATAGGAATGAATATGTACAAACGTGCAGAGGGAAAAGAGAAAATATGAAAAAGATATAATAGAAAAGTGTAAATATCAACCAAAACTATTATACAGATTTTTAAACAATAAATTGAAAAACAAAAAAGACTTTGAGAAATTAAGAAAAGAGGGAGTTGAATACACTGAGGAATTTGAAATGGCGGAAATTATGAACAAACATTTTAAAATCAGTGTTTACAAGGGAGAACATACTGAAGAGAACGAATGGAAAGAGAAAGTCCCCCCTATGGAAGAAATAGAAGTAACAAAGAATGAAATATTAACACACTTGAGTAATCTTGATGTCAGAAAATCGCATGGACCAGATGAAATAGCAAACTGGATTTTGAAAGAATGCAGGAATGAACTGGCAGGACAAAATACATAGCATACTAAATAGTTCCTTGAAAGAAGGAAAAGTTCCAGAAGATTGGAAAAAAGCAAATATAGTACCTATATATAAAGGAGGAAATAAAGAAGAACCTACCAACTATAGACCAGTCTCTCTAACAAGTACAATAGCAAAAATTTGTGAAAGAATTATCAAAAGTAGATGGGTAAAATATTTAGAAAAAAAACAAAGTGTTAAATCCAAGGCAATTTGGATTCAGACAAGGACGATCATGCGTCACCAATTTGATATGTTTCTATTCAAGGCTAATAGATATAATACAAGAAAGAGATGGATGGGCGGACTGTGCATTTTTAGATCTAAAGAAAGCTTTTGACAAAGTACCACATAAGAAGTTGCTTAAGAAATTAGAAACTAAAGGAGGAATACAGGGCAAACTACTAAATTGGATGGAAGACTTTATTGCAAGAAAGAAAAATGAGAGTAGTGATAAGAAACCAGCACTCAAAATGGGATGAAGTAATAAGCGGTGTTCCGCAGGGAAACAGTTCTGGCCCCAATAATGTTTGCTATATATATTAATGAAATGGATGAAGGAATTGAAAGCTATATGAGCTTCTTTGCAGATGATGCAAAACTACTGAAAAGAGTGAAAACTGAAGAAGATTAGTGAATCACTACAGAGAGATCTAAATAAAGTATGAGAATGGAGTAGGAAGTGGGAGATGGAGTTCAATACTAAAGAGTGTAGTATAATGGAATTTGGAAAAAGAAAAAAAAAGAATAATAGGATCATATAAATTGGGAGAAGAAGGAATAGAAAAAGTTTAAAATGAGAAGGACCTGGGAGTCATTATTATGAATAACATGTCACCTAAAAACATATAAATAATAAATAAGATATTTTGAGAAACTTATAATTTAATAAGAACAATCAAAGTGGCATTTAAATACCTGGATGAAGAAATGGAGAGGAAAATACTAATCACGTTGATAAGACCAAGATTGGAATATGCAGCAACGATGTGGTCATCAAGTACAAAAAAATGTATAACAAAACTTGAAAGAATACAAAGAGCAATTACAAAATTGGCACCAACACTCTCAAAACTATCATATGAAGAGAGACTAGAAAAACTTGAACTACAGACACTAGAGCAAAGAAGTGAGGAGATTTGATAGCTATTTACAGAATCATGAAAGGCATAGAAATTACTGATAGAGAAAATCTGATAAAATGGGATGACAGAAATACAAGAGGTCACGGAAAGAAAATAAAAAAAGCCAGCTATAGAAGAGATTTGAAAAAGAACAGCTTTCCTCACAGAGTAATAGACAGTTGGAACAAGTTAGATGAGAAAGTGGTGTGTGCAGAAACATTACATGAATTTAAAAATAGTTTAGATAAAATGAGATATGAAGAAGGGACACCACGATCCTAGCTTTCCTTCCCGTAAAATACAACTAGGTAAATATATATATATTATATATATATATATATATATAAATATATATATATACATGATATAAATATATATATACACTACATACATATACCAAGGCTTTTTCCCCCTTCCAAGGGAGGTAGCCAAAAAGGGAAAAGGCATAAAAACACTCCCACCCATTTCATCCCTAAATACACTCCACACCTCTCCCACCCTCCCTCTCATCTGAGCACCTCCTGGATGACGGGTCATCCCTGCACCCTGCCCACCGCCTTGGGTCAGAAGCAGTGTCGCAAGACACAGCACATCCACAGCAAGGCCGCTTCATTTAATCGGCGACCCCCCCCTCTCCGTCCCCCCTTGCATATATGGAGAGGACGGGGAGAATCCCTTCAGGCTGCATCAAAATTTGCTCACACATACTACCGCCCCCGCCCACCCCCCGCCATTCCTCCTCATGCAATCACAACATCACCATATACAACCATTCTCCACTCACCTCTGTCTTCCGTCCTCTCCCTTCCTTCCTCAACAGACATTCCCCTCTTCCCCAAAGCCCCCTTCACCCCATCCATCCACCTCATCCTATGACGTCCCCTCATGTTCACTCCCTCCACATCTGCCTTTCATACCTCTTTTACTAGTCTTTCTTCACTCATTCTTTCCATGTGTCCAAACCATCCTAATATTCTTCTTTCATCAACCCTATCTCCCAAATCCTTTTTCACCCCTGTTCTCCTCCTCACCTCCTCATTTCTCACTCTATCCAGCCCAGTAACCCCCACCATACTTCTCAGACACATCTCAAACACATTCAAACTCCTTCTCTCTTCTTCTCTTATGTTCCACGTTTCTGCCCCATACAGTGCTGTTGGCACAATCACTCCTTCATACAGTCTCCTCTTCGCATCCATTCCCAAATGTCTATTCCTCATTACACTCTTTAACCCACCAAGGCATTTACTCGCTTCTCTCAATCTACATTCTACCTCCACCTTCACTCCACCTTTTCCTGCTACACTTGCACCCAAGTATCTAAAACTATCCACTTCCTCCAGTCGCTCTCCCTTAATGTTCACTTCCAGTCTACTGCCACTTTCACCGCTTGTACATCTCATCACCTTACTTTTACCCACATTTATCTTTAGCTTTCTTCTATCACATACTCTCCCAAACTCTGCCACCAACTTCCTCAATTCCTCCTCTGACCCTGCCACAAGCGCAGTGTCGTCCGCAAACAACAGCTGGCTCACCTCCCACTTTTCTCCATTTTCTTTAACCATCTCCAATCCCTGACCCACTACCCTAGCATTCATCTCTCGCACCACCCCATCCATGTATAAGTTGAACAGCCACGACATAACGCATCCATGACGAAGTCCCACCGACCTCAAACCACTCACTCTCCGTTTCTAATCCTGAAAACAAGCTCTACTACTACTCATAAAAACTGTTGACAGCTCCCAAAAATTTCCTCCTTTCCTCCATTTATATATATAATATATATATATATATGTATATATATATATACACATATTTATATATATATATATATATATATATATATTATATCCACATAATATATATATATTATATAAATAGAAATATATATACACATATATATATATATATTTATATATTTATATATATATATACAGGAATATACATACATAGTATATATATATATATATATATATATATATGTATATATATATATTGACTATATTATGACAAATAAAATTGAAGGTGATAGAAGTTGACAAGGAGAAATGGGATAAATGGCGTAAATTTTCTTTCTCGTCAACTTCTTTCACCTTCAATTTTAATATATATATATATATATATATATATATATATATATATATACAGTATATATATATACACATATACATATATACATTAAATGTATATATCATTAAAATGAATGGCAAGCTTGTCATGACAGAGCTTCTTGTCGTATTTTTCTCTCTTAGAGTAATCTTGCCTTCTGTAGGCAGTAACCTTAATAAATCTCCGTATGTCATGTTGTGGAGTAACATACATAATTTATGAAAAAAGCCAAAATGCGTTTTCACACCTCTTGGTGCTTCCTCAGTGGCAGGTGCTCGAATCTAAGAGCTGGGCTGGTGTGTGTGGGTATATATGGGACAGGCTGTGGGATTTTGTCTAGTCGTCGGTGTGAGATTTTGTCTGATCGTCGATGTGGGATTTTGTCTGGTTGGCGTCGCCGGAGCTCCGTGTCGTCCTGTAGGTTGGAGGGTGGCGTGCATCTGTGTTTTTTGTCTCGTTTTCATTGGGGAATGATCTTCTCACACTTGGTAGGATTTTTAATCCTCGAGTTGGGTATTCATTCCTGAGGATAGATCCTTAATATACAAAGCCTCTAATATGGGTAAAAGTCTTGGGTCTTTGTTGTGATCTATAATCTCCGTATTCTGGGTTAGGTCTTCTCTTCTTAACTTTGCTTGAT
>NW_027467710.1:4982195-5010917 GCF_046742065.1 Oratosquilla oratoria
ATGGTTCCTCCAGGTATTCCTCTGGTCCTCGTACAGTATATCTTTACTAATCAAAGGATTTTCAGGTTCAGGTTTATTTAAGAGTTCCCTTAAATATTCTTCCCATCGTTCCATTACCTCTTTTTCATTAATCAAAATTTCACAATTTTTATCTTTTATCATCTTTGTTCTTGGTTGATATCCCTTCCTAAGTTTCCTTACTCCTTGATATTGTTTCCTAACCTTGCCTTCTTTAGCATCATGATCTATTTTATCTAACTATTTATTTGATGCCTTTTTTTTTTTCTTCTGACTATTCATCTAGCTTCTCTCGTCTTCTTCTGCGATATTCTTGTTAGTTCTCCATCAGTCATATTCATCAACCATTTGGCTTTCGCTAGTTTTCTTTCTTCAACTATTGTTTTACAGTCATTATCAAAGAACGTATTTCTGTTTTGTCGCCGATTAAACTGAAGCGGCCTCGCTGTGGATTACTGTGTCTTGCGACACTGCTTCTGACCCAGGGAGGTAAGCAGGGTGCAGGGATGACCCGTCATCCAGGAGGTGCTCAGATGAGAGGAAGGGTGGGAGGGGTGTGGAGTGTATTTAGGGATGAAATGGGTGGGAGTGTTTTTATGCCTTTCCCTTTTTGGCTACCTCCCTTGGAAGCGGGAAAAAAGCCTTGGTATATGTATGTATGTATTTGCTCTGCTGCTCCCTTAACCACTTCTTCAATTTTTCTCCATTCATTGTCAACATTGGTCTTGTCCCCCTCCTCTGTCTCAATTACAGAAAATCTATTTTATATATTCACTTGGTATTCAGTCAATTCTTATTCCATCTTCAAGTGTTCAACATTATAAAGCTTTTTCTTTTCCGCTCTAAGGTTCTTATTAATCTTTAATTTGGTTTTAAATTTGGTTATGGCAAGAAAGTGGTCACTAGCACTCTCAGCTCCTCTGAAGGCCTTTACGTCCTGCAGAGCACTTCTAAATTTCTTATTTACTAAAATATGATCTATTTGGTTCTTTGTCCTTCTATCCGGTGATATTTATGTGGCTTTGTATATATCTTTATGTTGGAAAATTGTGCCATCAATTACTAGATTGTTTTGGTTTGCATACGATGCCAGCCTGATTCCATTTTCGTTACTTTCCTGCTGTAAACTTTCTTTGCCTATTGATGGTGCGAAGGCTTCAGTTTCCTTGCCAACTTTCGCATTCATATCTCCAAGGATGAGGGTAATTCATGTTTTCGTATTTATTCCGTTTACTTTCTATGTAGTTTTTTTCCGTAGAAAGTCTCCTTAGCGTGTGCATCGCTAATCATATGGTCGTGCATATGCCCAATCATACTCAGATTAAAAACCATCTCCATTTGAATCTAACTTTAATAGTGTTTCCTTGATTGGCTGGACCATTATTAAGGATTTCCCTCGCCTTAGCGCTCATACATATTACCATATCTATATATATTAATAGTATATAATAAATATATATGGGTAATAATTATGAGCGATAAAGCGAGGAAATCCTTTAATAAAGTTCCAGCCAATCAAAGAAACACTAACTTAAAAGATTAGATTCAAATGTAAGATGGGATTAATCCTGAGTATGCGATTGTGGCATATGCAACCGACAAATGATAGCGATGGAACAAGATAAGGACTACTTCTACGAAAAACTACAAGAAGTAACGGATGAAAATTACGACAACATGATATTACCCTCATCCTTGGAGATATTAGAATGCGAAAGTGATGGCAAGTGAAACTGAAGTCCTTCGCTCCATCCAATAGGGGAAAGAAAGTTTTACAACACCAGGAAAGTAAACGAAAATGGAATTTAGGTTTGACATCGTAATGCAAACCAAAAACAATCTAGTAATTGGTGGCACTATTTTTCCAACCAATAAAGACATACACAAAGCCACATGGATATCACCGGATTTGGAAGGACAAAAAACCAAAATAGATCATAACTTTTAGTAACTAAGAAATTTAGAAGTGGCCACTCCTGACATAAGGGCCTTCAGAGGAGCTGAGTGTGATAGTGACCCACTTTCTATGCCATAAAAACCAAACTTAGAACCAAATTAAAAGGATTAAATAAGAACCTTAGTGCAGAAAAGAAAAAGCTTTATAATGTTGAAACAATTGAAGATGGAACAAAAATTATCTGAATACCAAGTGAATATACAAAATTAGATTTTACTGCACATGGAGTAGAACAGAGGAGGGGGACAAGACCAATGTTGACAATGAATGGAGAAAAATTGAAGAAGTGGTTAAGGGAGCAGCAGAGCAAAATACATACATACATATAACCAAGGCTTTTTTTTCCCCCCTTCCAAGGGAGGATACCCAAAAAAGGGAAAGGCATAAAAAACATTCCCACCCATTTTCATCCCTAAATAACACTCCACACCCCTCCCACCCTTCCTCTCCATCTGAGCACCTCCTGGATGACGGTCATCCCTCGCAACCCTGCTTACCTCGCCTGGTCAGAAAGCAGTGGTCGCAAGACACAGTACATCCACAGCGAGGCCGCTTCATTTAATCGGCGACAAAACAGAAATACGTTTCTTTGATAATGACTGTAAAACAATAGTTTGAAGAAAGAAAACTAGCGAAAGCCCAAATGGTTTGATGAATAATGAACTGATGGAGAACTGACCAACAAGAATATCGCAGAAGAAGACGAGAGAAGCTAGATGAATAATTAGAAGAAAACATAAAAAGGCATCAAATAAATAGTTAATTAGATAAAATAGATCAGGATGCTAAAGAAGGCAAGGGTTTAGGGAACAATATGAAGGAGTAAGGAAACTTAGGAAGGGAATATCAACCAAGAACAAAAGATGATAAAAGAATAAAAAATTGTGAAATTTATTGATTAATGAAAAAAAGAGGTAATGGAACGATAGGAAGAATATTTTAGGGAACTCTTAAATAGACCTGAACCTGAAAAATCCCTTGATTGGTAAAGGATATTACAAGGATCCCCCCCCCCCCCAAGAGGATTAACCTGGAGGAACCATCGCTGGAGGAAATAAGAAAATGCATCAATGTTTTAAAAATAGTACATAAAGCTCCAGGAAGAGATAATAATCCCAGTAGAATTCCTTAAAATTAGGTGGAAAAGTTTTAAGAAAGAAAATTGACAGAATTAATAACAGCTAGTATGGAGAAAGGAAAGAATACCATCATCATGGAATGAAGGAGTGATAATACCAATACATCAAAAAAGGAAATTAAAAAATGAATGTATAAATTACAGGGGCAATTACACTGTTACAGACCTGATATAAGATCCTTGCTAGAGTACCTAAAAATACCAGATTGAAAGGTATACCGCAGAGTGTGTAATAGTAGATTATCAGTGTGGATTTATGAGTGGAAAGTCCAACGATTGACCATATTTTTTACAATAAAACAAGTAATAGAGAAAAGCATGGGGAGTATAATACGATGCAATACCATTTGTTTATATTGATTTCAAACACAGCGTACGACAGTATATATAGACAGAGTGTATGGGGCATACTAAAGGGAATTTGGAAAATACTTGGACAAGATTAATACGTTTTATAAAAGTCTGTCCTTTACAAACACTAAATCAATGGTAAGGGTTGATGGAAGATATTTGGAATGATTTCAAAATCGAGAATGGCTTGAGGAACAAGGATGTGTGTTATCTTGTGTTGCTGTTTAACTTGGTGATAGGAGAAAATAACTAGGACAATGATAAGATAGAGAGGGTGGATGTAAACTGGAACAACATTAAAGGTCAAATAAAATCTTAACATACGCTGATTAAAAGTGGACCTAATTGCCGAGAGTAGAGATGATTTGAAAGATCTAATCACCCCACTAAGAGAAGACAGCAGAGAGAGTTGGGCTTCCCAAATACATTTCTATAAAACTAAAACTAATGTGTTAATGAGCAGAGAGGATAGGAACGTATATATGTGTTTTTCTTCGAAGACGAGAGAATAGAGGAGGTAGAGAGTTTCAGATATCTAGGTGCAACAGTAACAAATAGAAACGAAGATGAAGACAAGAAAATAAAATATAAAGAATTGCTTCAGCAAACAGATGTTATTCCTAGCCTTGTACCATTATTAAAGAAGAAAAGCATATCAAGAAATCATCAAAATTAAGAATCTACAATAACAATCCTACGACCTATAGTTTTATATGCCAGTGAGACATGGAGCTTAACAAAACAAATGGAACAAAGACTAACTGGGTATTTGAGAAATACAATATTGAGCCGAATTACCTGGACCAGTTTTTTGATGAAAATGAGAATAGGTGGAGAGGAACGACATAATAAATGAGCTGAGGGAAATAACTAAAACAAGAGGAAAATAACAGATGTTTATAAGTAGGGGAGACAAAATTGAGATGGGCTTGGGCATGTGGCGCGAATGGAGACATAGAGAATTCCAAAACGAGTTAATGATGGGTAACATGCCTGGAAGAAGACCCAGAGGGAGACCTCGAATGAGATGGATGGATGGTAGTGGATGCGGAGATGGACAGTAAGAGGAATAAAGTAAAATAACCTGGAATTGGAAGTCAGCACAGGACCGAAGGGTATGGAGAGGATTACTGGTTGGCGGACCAGAATCCTACACGAGGTTCAAGGATCCAACGGAGTGAGTGAATATCTATATTATATGTATATGTATATATATGATCTATAAAAATATATATATATAATACATATGGTATATAATATATAATTTATATATCATGATGTTATATAAATAGATAAATATAAAATATGTAATATATATATATATTATAATATGTAACATATATATATAAAATAATATATTATAAAATAACTGCTATATTATATATATATCTATATTAATATAAGAACATATATATATATAATATATATATTATATAATATGTATATAATGTATATATATATATATAAAATATAAAAGTATATATAAATATGTATATATAAATTAGTAATTATTAATTAATATAATTATATAACAATAATATAAAATATAAAAATGTGTAATTAAATTTGTGAATATATATGAATGTATAACTATATATATATATACGAAATAAATATGTGTATTAATATTGTGTATATTAATATAATGTCTATATAAATATATAATATATATATATTTATATAGATATGATGTATATATATATATAAATAGTACAAAAATTATATATACAATCAAACTATAGATAATTATATATATATTATATAAAATATATATAATATATATTAATATATATATAAATATATATATATATATATATATAAGATTATATACTAGGTATATTATGTATATTAATATATAATATCAATATAATATATATATATATATAAAATGTATATACAGTATAATATATATATATATTATAATACTGTATATACATATAATATATATAAATATATATATAAATCTATAAAATACACTATATACCTATATATAATATATATATAAAATATATAGATATATATGTATATGTAATATACAGTATATATATATTATAATATAATAAATATATGTATATGTATAATACAGTAATATCTATAAATCATAAATATATGTATATAATATGTATATATATATATGTATATAATATATGTACTATGTATAAACAGTATATATAATAATTATGGATATGTAATAATACAGTATATATTAATATATAAATAATTATATATATATATATATATATAAATATCTGAATTTGTATGTAATGTATATATATGTATATATATATGTATAGATTTATGTAATGTAATATATATATAAATATAACATATACTGAAACATATATATGTAAATATATTATATAAAAATTATATGTATATATATATATGTGTGTATATATTATATATATATATATTATATGTTATCATATATATGTTTATATCTATGATACTGTGTAATATAAAATATAATAAAATATATAATATATATATATATATATATATATATATATCAATAAATATATATTAATCCATAGTGGGTTAATATGGGTCAGGAGGTTTTCCCCTCAAGCATACATTCATTAAAATGAATGGGCAAGCTTGTGTATGACAGAGCTTCTTTGTCCTGGGTATTTTTCTCTCTTTCTTAGGAGTAATCTTGCCTTCTGTAGGGCAGTAACCCTTAATAAATCTTCGTATGTCATGTTGTGGGAGTAACATTCCATAATTTATGAAAAAAGCCCAAAACACACGTTTGTTTTCCCCACCAGCCTTCTTGGTGGTCTTCCTCAGTGGCAGGAGTGCGAATCTAAGGGCTGGGGCTGGTGGTGTGTGGGTAAATATGGGACAGGCTTGTGGGGATTTTTGAGGACTAGTCCGTCGGTGTGGAGATTTTGTCTGATCGTCAATGGTGGGATTTTAGTCTGGTTGGCCCGTCGCCTGAGCTCCGCGTCATCCTGTAGGTTTGGAGTGTGGCGTGCATCTGTGTTTTTTTGTTCTCGGTTTTCGTTGGGGGAATGATCTTCTCACACTTGGTTAGGATTATTTAAGTCCTCGAGTTGGGTATTCATTCCCGAGGATAATCCTTAAAATACAAAGCCTCTAATATGGGTCTTTGTTGTGATCTAATAATCCTCCGTAATTTCTGGGTTTAAAGTCTTCTCTTCTTAACTTTGCTTGATGGACTTTGTTATGATGATTTTTAGGTGTTCCTGAGTTTAGGGTGGTATGACAGATGATGGCGAGAGGCCTCAATGGTGGTCATGCCAAAGATAGGTAGTGGATGGGTCGCACCAGTTCCCATGTTTTGAGCATGTGTACCTATATAAGGGGTGTCGGACCAATGAGATTTTTGAAGTTCATCGACGATCTGCCTGGTGTTCCTTAGGAGTAAGGTTCGAGGTTTTTTTTGTTTTGATAGTAAATAATGAAAAATTAATTTTGGAGCTTGATTCAGTGGGCATTGAATGATTTCTCTTTTAAATGATTTGTTGCATCACTCTCTCATCCTTTTCTTGTAAGCAGTGGAGAAGAAGGATTTGTAGTATATATTTATAACGTTCTGGCGCTGGAATATGTCCTGAATGCATTTGCTGATTTAATTTCCTCGTACCAAATTTTCCATTATTTTTCTTGGTCACTTTTTCAATGTCCTCTATTGCTAAAACCGTTGTTAATTAAGGACTTGTGATGCTCCTGTTCTAGCTCTAGGTTGCACATTTTTCCAGCTGCGCACAATGGCTAAGGGATCTTCGTACATATGCACTAATTGTTGAGATCTTATCAAAACTTTTGTGGGCATTCCAACTCAGTCCGTTAAGGCAGTGTCTGGAGTGTACTAGCTTGGGTGTAAACTGAAGTATGAAAAGATCCTTCCCCCTGTTCACACGAGTGACATCAAGGAAAGGGAGAAGATCCATTTTCACTGTTTTTCCGATGGTAAAGTTAAGACCTGAGGCTTCTATTAGTCCTCTGTTGATACAGTGCTCACGATTTGGGCTCGTTATTTTCCGCTTTTACGAAAATATCGTTCTATGTAATCGACAGTAATATTATGTCGGTTTCTGTACATTAACCGAAGACCTCTTCTTCGATACTACCCATGAAGAAGTTAGCAAAAAAAGGGACTCCCCCAAAGGAGATCACCATTGCCAAACTCCAATCTATAAGGCAGTTTTGTGTGTAAACCTCTCTGGGCAGGTGAATGGGGGCTTCTTTAGTGCAAATTTCTAATAGTTTTCATCAACTTCTTCTGGGATGTCGCATTTGTGGGGTAGCTGTCATCTGTCGTTGTGGTAGACTCTACTGATTATGTAATTGGATCGTAGTGATCTTGCCCAAAATATTCGTGTAGAGCTTTCTGCATCCTAACGAAGCAAATTACACCTCTAGAGTTTGTGTTTGGTCAGGATATCCAAGAAGTCGGGTAAAGGGGACCTGACCACAGTAGGATGACCGGGCACATAACGGGGTAAGGATTATCTCCTAGCTTCTTCGCTATTTTGGTATAAGTCGACCATAGGGATTTGAGATATAATTGGTCTCAGTTTGTTTTCCAGGCTTATGGGGTTTTTAATGGTTTCCGTAGGCAGTACTCGAGGCCTGTAATCACCAGATCAACTTAGTGAAGCTTAGTACCTTCTTCCCCGATGGTAGCATTGACAGTATCTATAAGCTTAATTGAGTTGTCTTTTTTAGGTTTTCTGTGGGGTCATCTTGTTGATCTTTTTGAAATTTGCTGGGTGTCCTCCCAGGATCTCATCTAATTTTTTGCAAATACTCCCTCTGTGTCTATTAGGACAAAGGTAAGCAGCGTTTTGGACAGCTCTTCTTGATTGGTAAATATTAGGATCGGCTTTCGAAGTTCTTTAGCAGCCTCAATGTGCTTCTTCTCCAGCGAACATGTAACTTTTGAAGTTTACCCCTCTGGTTTTGGAAAGCGTGCGCTGATGACTTTTCTGTCGTATATAGGTACACATGCAAAACATGGGAACTGTGCGACCCATCCTACTACTCTAATATTGGCATGATCACCATGAGGCTCTCGCATCATCTGTCATACGCACCTAAACTCAGGAGCACCTAAAAATCATACATAGCGAAGTCCATCAAGCAAAGTTAAGAAGCAGAAGACCTAAACCCCAGAATTACGGAGATTATAGATCACAAACAAAGACCCAAAAGACTTATACCCATATTAGAGGCTTTGCATATATTATGGATCTATCCATCGGGGAATGAATACCCAACTCGAGGATTAAAAATCCATATCACCAAGTGTGAGAAAGATCATTCCCCACATGAGAAAACAGACAAAAAACACGGATGCACGCCACCCTCCAACCTACAGGACGACACGGAGCGTCGCGGCGACGCCCAACCAGACAAAAATTCCCTACAGCTCGACGATCCAGTCAAAATCTCACAACCGACGACTAGACAAAATCACCCACAGCCTGTCCCATATATACCCGCAACACACCAAGCCCAGCTCTTAGATTCGAGCACCTGCCACTGAGGAAGCACCAAGAGTGTGAAAACGCATTTTTGGCTTTTTTTCATACATTGATGTATGTTTACTCCCACAACATGTACATAACGGAGATTAATTATGGTTTACTGCCTTACAGAAGGCAAGATTAAACTCCTAAGAGAGAAAAATAACGAACAAGAAGGCTCTGTTCCATAACAAGCTTGCCAACTCTTCATTTTAATGATATATACAGTTTAATGAAATATATATGTATATGGTGGTAATATAATAGTATACATGTATATAAGATATATATAATATATATATAGATAATATATATATTCATATTTAAAATTGAAGGTGAAAGAAGTTGACGAGGAGAAATGGGGAGAATTTTACGGCCCATATTACTCCCATTTCTCCTTGTCAACTTCTTTCACCTTCAATTTTATTTGTCATAATATAGACAAATATAAATATATATATATATATAAATATATATATATATATTAATATGTATGTATATCCTGTATAAATATATATATTATATATATATATATATATATATATATGGGTATATATATATAGATAACTATATATATATATATATCAATATATGTGTATCATATTATATATATAAGAAATATACTATATTATAATTTGTGTGTATATAATATATATACATATAATACTATATTAATATATATATATATAAAGATATTGAGGAAACAGAGGAAAGCTTTTGGGAGCTGTCAACAGGTTTTTATGAGAGTAGTAGAGCTTGTGTCAGGAATTTAGAAATGGAGAGAGTGAGTGGTTTGAGGTAAAGGTGGGGACTTTTCGTCAAGGGATGCGTTATGTCGCCCTGGCTGTTCAACTTATACATGGATGGGGGTGGTGCGAGAGATGGAAAATTGCTAGGGTAGTGGGTCAGGGATTGGAGATGGTTAAAGAAAATGGAGAAAAAGTGGGAGGTGAGCCAGCTGTTGTTTGCGGACGACACTGCGCTTGTGGCAGGGTCAGAGGAGGAATTGAGGAAGTATGGTGGCAGAGTTTTGGGAGAGTATGTGGCTAGAAGAAAGCTAAAAGATAAATGTGGGTAAAAGTAAGGTGATTGAGATGTACAAGCGTGAAAGTGGCAGTAGAACTGGAAGTGAACATATAAGGAGGAGAGCGACCAGGAGGAAGTGGATAGTTTTAGATACTTGGGTGCTAAGTGTAGCAGGAAAAGGTGGAGTGAAGGTGGAGGTAGAAATGTAGATTGAGAGAAGCGAGTAAATGCCTTGGTGGGTGTTAAAGAAGAGTGTAATGAGGAATAGAACATTTGGGAATGGAATGCGAAGGAGGAGACTGTATGAAGGAGTAGATTGTGCCCAACAGCAACTGTATGTGGCAGAAACGTTGGGAACATAAGAGAAGAAGAGAGAAGGAGTTTGAAATGTGTTTGAGATTGTGTCCTTGAGAAGTATGGTGGTGGGTTACTCGGGCTGGATAGAGTGAGAAATGAGGTAGGTGAGGAGGAGAACAGGGGTGAAAAAGGATTTGGGAGAGAGGGTTGATGAAGAAAGAAGAATATTAGGATGGTTTTGGACACAAGGAAAGAAATGAGTGGACAGAAAGACTAGTAAAAGAGGTATGGAAGGCAGATGTGGAGGGAGTGAACATGAGGGGACCGTCCTAGGAATGAGGTGGATGGATGGGGTGAAGGGGGGCTTATTGGGGGAAGTAGGGGAATGGTCTGTTGAGGAAGGATGGGAGAGGACGGAAGAACAGAGGTGAGTGGAGAATGGTTGTATATGATGAATGATGTGAATTGCATGAGGAGGAATGGGCGGGGGGGGGTGGGGGGGTAAGTATGTGTGAGTAAAATTTTGAAGCAAGCCCGAAGGGATTTTCCTCCCCGTGCCTCTCCTTATAATGCAAGGGGGGACGAGAGAGGGGGGGGGGTCGCCGATTAAATGAAGCGGCCTTGCTGTGGATGTGCTGATGTCCTCTGCGATAAAAAACAGCTGTCTTCTGACCCAAGGCGGTGGGGCAGGGTGCAGGGATGACCCGACATCCAGGAGTGTGCTCAGAATGAGAGGGAGGGTGGGGAGAAGGATGTGGAGTGTACTTTAGGGATGAAATGGGTGAGGAGTGTTTTTATGTATGCCTTTCCCTTTATTTGGCTACCCTCCCTTTGGAAGGGGGAAAAAGCCTTATGGTAATATGTATGTATGTAAGTATATCACATATATATATATGTATATATATATATATATATATATATATATTAAGTATATATATATAAAGATTTACCTAGTTGTATTTTACGGGGAAGGGGGAAGCTATGCTCGTGGTGGCCCCTTCTTTCATATCTCAGTTTATCTAAACTATTTTTAAATTTCATGGTAATGTTTCTGCACAACACCACTTTCTCATCTAACTTACTAGTTCCAACTGTCTTATTACTCTGTGAGGAAAGCTGTTCTTTTTCAAATCTCTTCTATAGCTGGCTTTTTTTAGTTTTCTTTCCGTGACCTCTTGTATTTCTGTCATCCCATTTTATCAGATTTTCTCTATCAGTAATTTCTATGCCTTTCATGATTCCTGTAAAATAGCTATCAAATCTCCTCAACACTACTTTGCTCTAGTGTCCCTGTAGTTTCAAGTTTTTTCTAGTCTCTCTTCATATGATAGTTTTGAGAGTGTTGGTGCCTACTAGTTTTGTAATTGGCTCTTTTGTATTCTTTCAAGTTTTTTTTATACATTTTTTTGTACTTGGTGTGACAGCATATCGTTGCTGCATATTCCAATCTTGGGTCTATATCAGGGTGATTAGGATTTTCTTCACCATTTTCTTCATCCAGGTATGTAAATGCAACTTTGATTGTTCCTTAGTAAATTATAAGTTTCTTCTCCCAAAAATCTTATTTATTATGTTTTCTTAGGTGACATATTATTCCATAACAATGGACTCCCAGGTCCCTTCATCATTTTCTACTTTTTTTATTCCTTCCTTCTCACCAATCTTATATGCACCTGTTTATTTTCTGTTTTTTTTGCTTTTTTCTTCCAAATTCCATTATACTACACTATTTTTATGTATTGAACTCCATCCTCCCACTTCCTACTCCATTCTTGTACTTTATTTAGAATCTCTCTGTAAGTGGATTCACAAATCTTCTTCAGTTTTCACTCTTTTTCAGTAGTTTTTGCATCATCTGCAAAGAAGCTCATATAGCTTTCAATTCCTTCATCCATATCATTAATATATATACGCAAACATTAGTTGGGGCCCAGAACGGGTGGGTTTAGTTTTATTTTCCCCTGCGGAACACCGCATATTACTTCATTTCCCATTTTGAGTGCTGGTTCTTCTATCACTACCTCTCATTTTTCTTTTCTTGCAAAAAGTCTTTTCCATCCCAATTTAGTTAGTTTGCCCTGTATTCCCTCCTGTTAGTTTTCTAATTTCTTAAGCAACTTCCTTATGTGGTACTTTGTCAAAAGCTTTCTGTTAGGTCCTAAAAATTGCACCAGTCCGCCCAAGTCCATCTCTTTCTGTGTATTATATCTATTAGCCTTGATTAGAAACAATAATCAAATTGGTGACGGCATGATCGTCCTTGTGTCTGAATTCCAAATTGCCCTTGGACTTTAACAACTTTGTTTTTTTTCCATAAATATTTTACCCAAACTACTTTTTGATAATTCTCTTCACAAATTTTTGCTATTGTACTTGTTAGTAGAAGGACTGGTCTATAGTTGGTAGGTTCTTCTTCTTCTTTATTTTTCCTCCTTTATATATAGGTACTATATATTGCTTTTTTCCAATCTTCTGGAGACTTTTCCTTCTTTCAAGGAACTATTATAGTATGCTATGTATTTGTCTGCCAGTTCATTCCTGCATTCTTTTCAAAAACCAGGTTTGCTAGTATCATCTTGGGTTCCATGCGATTTTCTGACCATCACAAAGATTACTCAAGTGTGGTTAATATTTCATTCTTTGTTACTTCTATTTCTTCCATAGGGGGGACTTTCTCTTTCCAATCGTTCTCTTCAGGTATGTATGTTCTCCCTTGTCAACACTGGCTTGTAAAATGTTTGTTCATAATTTCCCGCCCATTTCCATTTGCCTCAGTGTATTCAACGCCTCTCTTTTCTTAATTTCTCCAAGTCTTGATTTGTTGTTTTCAATTTATTGTTTACAAATCGTGTAGAATAGTTTTTTTGGATTGATCTTTACACTTTTCTATGATATCTTTTTCATAATTTTCTCTTTTCCCCTCCCTTGTCACCGTAGTACAATATTCATTCCTATAACAGGTATATATTTTCCATTTTTCAGGTCTTCAGGGGTGTCTTTTATTCCATCTGGTCCCAAGCTTTGTCTCTTTTGTCTTTTAACTCCCTACAACTTTTGTTGTACCAGCATTTTACATATTCCTTTTTCTTGTTTTTGTCTTGGGGACATAATCTTTTCCACTTCCTTTTTTGGTAAATTTTTGTCATAAAAATTCCAATTTTCTCTTCTACTGGTATATGTTTCTTCTTTGTATATTTTCTTCCCAGTTTTCCTTTTGAAAGAATTCTCTTATTTTATCAAAGTTTGTTTTTTCAATACATCATTCTTTCCTTTTCTATTATTGTTCATATATTCTTTTCCATATATTTTTTCTTCATTAAGTTCCAGTTCAATCAATATGTGGTCACTTTTACTTATTGGTGTTTTATATTCAATTTTGTACCACTATTCTTAGGTTCGGAAAGTAATTATTTGGTCTAGTCTTAATGGCTCCATCCTTCATTTTCTATACCTATGGGTGTTCTCCTGTATCCATTGTGTCATTTGGTATGGTCAGTTAATCATCTCAAGTAGAGCGTTTCCCCCCCATGAGCCATCTCCACCCTTTACTGTCCATTTCTTCCCAGCAGATTTTCTTTGCAATTAAAGTTGCCCATCATAGACGTATTTTTCCCCCTCTTTCCCATTATCTTGTTTAATGTTATCTCTGTGTCCTTCTAACATACTTTTTATGTTCACATCTCTTCCCCATGAGGCTTTTTTCGGGGGCACAATAATGTATCACAAACTTTCTGTTCTTCTTATCTCTGTCTTCTACTTCCCATCATTAATCATCTCTACTGTATTCTTTCCATATGTGACACACTCCACGTTTATATCCTTCTTAGTCAGGAACATAACTCCAGACCCCTTCCTTTTTCACTCTGTTTCTAATCCAATAATTATATGCATCATTCCCTACACTGTTGGGTGGTAGTGGAACCTTTTAGTTTTTGGTTTCTAACAATTCCCATTATATGGTCTTGGTTCTTGTTTTCTTTCAAATAATCATTCTCAGACTCATTCAATCCTGTTTATTAATACCATCTATATTGTGTGTAAAGACAACTCTTAGTTTTCTGGCCACTTTCCATTGTGTTCTCTGTTTATACCTTTTGTTGTTTCTCTTGTATGGTCGACTTTCTTTAGTTTTCATAGTTCATCCTACTCCTCCAATAGAATCTCTCTTTTTCTGACTCACGTTCTGATCTCGTTTTTTTCCCTTAGCTTCAGGTCTTTTCTGTTTTTTTCCTTTCCTCTCTTCCTCTTTATTTTTTCATTTCCCTTTTTATCCTATACCTTTTTATAATGTTCACCAAATTGTTTGCTAGGTTTCCTCTGTTGTTTGGGATATAGATAATTTCTCAGCCGTAGTTTGTGACCTGAATTTAAAAGTCTTAAATTGGTCTGGTCTTGTCTGTATACTATATATCACCCGAGCCGTGAATTTCTCTTTGATTTGTGTTCATTATTTTCTGGTTCACTCTTTTCTGAACTAATTCTAGTAAATTTCTTACTTTTTCATTTTCCTCTTTGAATTTCTTGTGGTTCTATTCTGGGTTAATGTTTCTCATCACTCCAATCCTAATATAATTATACATTTCTTTCTCGTCTGCCTAAGTCTCTTACTATATTCACCTCCGGTCTCATCATCTTTAATATAAGTGGAGTTTTCAGTTTGGTTCGATTCATCTTTGCTGTACTGATTATGTCAGTGAATGCAACTTTGCCTATTTTCCTTGGATTTTTGTTCCAATCCTCCTTGCTTCCTCCTTATTATTCTCCTTTAAGACTTTATTCTCTTCTTTTTACCTTCTTTTAAACTGTTTTATTTAATTCTTCAATTTCCTTAGTTAAGTTTTTTGTTCGCCTTCTCTAGTTCTTCCAATTTTTTCAACTCTCCCGTAAAATGTTTGTTAACAAAGACTGAACCTATGCTCTCCAAAGTCCTCGGTTAATCATCTTATCGAACCTTCTCTTGTAAGTCTTGTCAGTCGGTGGGGGGTTTGTTGTGGTCCCTTCCCACCCTCTGTTAAATCCCTGGGAAAAATATTTCTCATCACTTGTCTACTGTAGTGCTTCCTATCTATACTTCCTAATCTTTACAATTTTATTAGACATCTCATCATCCGCTCAGTTGGTCGGCGGGGCCGTTTGTTTAACCTTTCACTGTCTGTCTGCCTGGGCCAAGTCCTCTCCTTCCTCATTTCCTTGCCATTTTTCCCCTCACAATCCCTCCCCTTGCCTCTTTCCCTACTTTCCCTACTACCCCCACCACGAGCAATTTACCCCCCCACCCTGTATATACAATAGGCACTTCTCTGTGCTGGGATCCACAAAACTTCATTTTTCTTCAGAACGTCTTCTAAGCCGTCCCGTTTCGTTTGAAAGTGTGGTGTGTTTGGTGTGTGTATAAAATTGTGGTATTTACCTATTTACCTATTTGTATTTTACGGGTAAGGGGAGCCTATGCTCGTGGTGTCCCGTCTCATATCTCATTTTATCTAAAACTATTTTTAAATTCATGGTATTGTTTATTGGCAACACAACCACTTTCCCTCATCTAACTTTGTTCCAACTGCTTTCTATACTACTCCTGTGAGGAAAGCTGTTCTTTTTCAGATATCTTCTATAGGCATCCTTTCTTGATTTTCCCCCTTTCCGTGTCCTCTTGTATTTTCAAAATATCATCCCATTTTATCAGATTCTCTCTATCAGTAATTTCTATGCATTTCATGATTCTGGTTTAATAAGCTATCAAATCTCCTCTCTTCTTATGCTCTAGTGTCTGTAGTTCAAGTTTTGCCAGTCTCTCTTCATAATGATGAGTTTTGTGAGTGTTGGTGCCAATTTTGTAATTGCCTCCCTAGTATTCTTCTCAATGTTTTTTTATTACATTTTTTTGTAACTTTGTGGGACCATATCGTTGGCTGCATACTACTCCAATCTTGGTCTTAAGCAGAGTGATATTAGAATTGTTTCTTCACCATTTCTTCATCCAGGTATGTAAATGCAACTTTGTTCTTATTAGATTATAAGTTTCTCCAAAAATCTTATTTATATGATTTCCTCAGGTGACATAATTCATTAACAATGACTCCCCAGGTCCTTCTCATTTTTCCACTTTTTTTTATTCCTTCTCCCAATTTTATATGCTCCCTGTTATTCCTGATTTTTGCTTTTTTCCAAATTCCCATTATACTACACTTTTTTGGGTAATTGAACTCCATCTCCCACTTCCTACTCCATTCCTGTACTTTATTTAGATCACTCTGTAGTGATTCAACAGTCCTTCTATTCTTCCGTGTTCACTCTTGTTCAGTCAGTTGTGCATCATCTGCCAAAAGAAGCTCATAGAATCTTTCAATTCCTTTATCCAGTTTTATACAATATCATTAAACATATATAAGCAAACATATATTGGGGCCAGAACTGTTTCCTTTGGTGGGAAAACCACCGCTTATTACTTCATCCCATTTTGAGTGTTGGGTCTCTTATCACTACTCTCATTTTCCTTTCTTCGCATAAAAGTCTTCCATCCAATTAAGCAGTTTGCCCTGTATTTCCTCCTTCAGTTTCTTTTCTAATTTACTTGAGCAACTTCTTATGTATATGTATATATATAAGCTTATATATAAGTGTATATATTGTATGTATATGTAATTTATATGTATATATTTTATATGTATACATATGTATATAAGTTTAGGTATATACTGGTAATATAGTTATAATTATTTGTGTATGTTATTAGGAAATATTCTGTATATGTTATAATAATATATGTATATGTATAATACTGGCATATTAATATATATGTATTTACCCTAGTTGTATAGTACCTAGTTGTATTTTAACAGATGGGGACTAGGGCTCGTGGGTCCCGTTGTCGTAATCGCATTTTAGCTAAACTATTTTAAATTCTTGTATTGTTTTTGCACACACCACTTTTCTCATCTAAGCTTGTTCCAACTGTCAATTACTCTGGGAGGATTGCCGTTCCTTTTCAGTCTCTCTCTATAGCTGTCCTTTTTTTTTTTATTTTCTTTCCAATCGTCCTCTTGTATTTGTCATACCTTTGTATCAGATTTTCTCTATCAGTAATGTTTATGCCCTTCTGATACTGTAAATAGCTATCAAATCTCCTCTCTTCTTTGTCTAGTGGCTGTAGTTCAAGTGTTGCTAGTCCTCTCTTCATATGATAGTTTGTTGAGAGTGTTGTGCCAATTTTGTAATTGCTCTTTGTATTCTTTCAAGTTTTTTTAAGACATTTTTTTGGTACTTTGTGACCATATCGTTGCTGAATATTCCCAAATTCTATGGTCTTATCCGAGATTAGAATTTTCTTCACCATTTCTTCATCCAGGGTATGTAAATGCAACTTTGATTGTTCTTATTAAATTATAAGTTTTCCCTCCAAAATCTTATTTTATATGTTTGTTCAGGTGACATAATATTCATAACAATGACTCCCTGGTCCCTTCTCATTTGTTCGACTTTTTTCATTCCTTCTTCTCCAATTCATATGATCCTGTTTTTCAGTTTTTTACTTTTTCCAAATTCCATTATACTACACTTTTTAGTGTTGAACTCCATCTCCCACTTACCAACTCCCATTCCTGTACTTTATTTAGATCTCTCTGTAGTGAATTCACAATCCCTTCTTCCGTGTTTCACTTTTTTTCAATATTTTTGCATCATCTGCAAAGAAGCTCATATAGCTTTCAATTCCTTCATCCATATCAATAATATATATAGCAAACATTATTGGGGCCTGAACTGTTTCCTTGCGAACACCGCTTCTTACTGTCTTCCCCATTTTGTGTGTTGGTCTCTTATCACTACGCTCATTTTCCTTTCTTGCAAAAAGTCTGCCATCCAATTTAGTAATTTGCCTGTATTCCTCTTCCAGTTACTAATTTCTTAAGTAACCTTCATATGTGGGAGTACTTTGTCAAAAAGCTTTTTTTAGGACTAGAAAAGGCACAATCAGCCCATCGCCATCTCTTTCTGTATTATATCTATTAGCCTTGAATAGAAACAGATTAAATGTGGTGACGCATGATCATCCTTGGTCTGAATCCCAAATTGCCCTTGATTAAGCACGTTTTTTTTTTTTTCTAAATATTTTACCCATCTATTGTTGACAATTCTTTCCACAAAATTTGCTATTGTACTTGTTAGAGAGACTGGCTTATAGTTGGTAGGGTCTTCTTTATGTTCCCCCTTTACTATATAGTACTATTTGCTTTTAGTCCAATCCTCTGGAACTTTAACCTTCTTTTCAAGGAACGGTTTTCTTAGCTAGAGTATTTTGTCTGACCAGTTCATTCCTGCATTCGTTCAAACTCCATTATTGCTATTTCATCTGGTCCATGCGATTTTCTGACATCAAGATTACTCAAGTGTTTCAATATATCATTCTTTGTTACTTCTATTTCTGTCATGTGGGGGACTTTCTCTTGCCATTCGATCTCTTCAGGTTGTATGATCGCCTTGTAAACACTGAATTAAAATGTTTGTTCATAATTTCCGCCATTTTTCAATTTCCTCTGTGTATTCAATTCCTCCTTGTCTTCAATTTCTCCAAGGATCATTGGTTTGTTTTTTCCGTTTGGGTGTTTACAAATCTGGAGAATAGGTTTGGTTGATCTTTACATTTTTCTAGTGACATCTTTTTCATATTTTCTCTTTTCCTCTCTGCACGCTTTGTACATATTCATTTCTATAACAAGGTATAGTATTTTCGCATTTTTCGGGTCTTTTGTTTTTTCCCTTCCATCTAGCCCAAGCTTTGTCTCGTTGTCTTTTATCTCCCTACCACTTTTATTGTACCAAACTTTACATATTCTTTTTCTTGTTTTTTGTTTTGGGACATACTTTTCAACTCCTTATTTTATAGAATTATGTCAAAATATTCCATTTCTCTTCCCACTGTTGGTTCGTCTTTGTTGGATTCTTTCTTCCCAGTTTTTTCATGTTGGGAAGAATGCTCTTATTGGATCAAAAATTGTTTATTTTTGTAACATCAATCTGCCTGTTCTATATTCAATTCTGTTCATGTAATTTTTTATCTCATTTAATTCTATTTCTATCAATCTGTGGTCACTATTGCGTATTGGTGTCCTGGAACTCTATCTATTTCACTATTTTAGGTTCTGATGTGAGAATAGGTCTAGTCTCGAAGGTTCTTCATTTCTATACCTAGTGTTCTCTTGGATCCAGTGGTGGTAGGTATATATATGTGTAATGTATATATATAAGTATACAGTATATATATACCGGTATATAATATATAATAAATACACATATACAGTCGTACCTCCGGTACTCGACCATAATACGTTCTGAGGTGGTGGTCGCAGCACCGGCTTGTTCGAACATCGAAACCAATTTTCCCCTTATCACTGTCTTTCTTTGGACCCATTATTACGGCTAGAGCAACACAAAAAGTTTAAATCTGGGAAAAATACTCGAACACACGGCGTACGTCTTCTCCGCGGGCGTCTGAGTCGAACTGGGACGCTTACCCGCTGTTCGAGCTAGTCGAGTACCGAAAAATCTGTTTTCGAGGGTCCGATGCATTTTCTACTCATTTTTTGGTCCGAGCACCGATTTGGTCGAGTAAGAGGCGGCCGAGTATCCGAGGTACGACTGTATATATATATATACACATATATACTACAGTCAGCTCCCTGTTAATGCGAGGGTTACGTTCCATGGAGATTGCATGTTAATGGAAATTGTGTTAATGGAACATAAATTTTCTCATAAGAAATATTGGTAATAGTGGGGGTTACGTTCCTGGACAACAGGAAAGTCCTGGTCTATTTTGGGGGATCTTATTTACGAAAAATCCTAAACAAACACACTATTGATAAATTTGAAGGGTTCCAGAAACAATAAAAAACACATATTCTAACTATATTGGTAGTTAGTGTGCGGTTAAAATAAAAGTTTTAAATGCATGTAAACATTATGATACATCACTACCATCACTATCGCTTGCTGTGCTCCTGTCCCCAACCTCACTCCCCTTCTCCTTCCTCACCCCCTCTGCCTCCCGCACTCTGATCTCACCCTCCTCGCCTTGCCCTGCCTCTTCCCACTTCCCTCTCCCACACCTCGCCTCGCCCTGCCTCCTCTTCCTTGGACTGGTCCTTTTTTTGAAAGAAATGGGAGGGTTCAACTGCCATCGGCTGTTTTTCTTCTTGATCTAACGTTACTTTGGTAACACTTCAGCTCTGACAACTTTATGGCCACTGTTGCACTTCATATTAATTTTGATCGTTGTCTTTCCCAAGATATCGCCGCCTTACTGTATAAACGGAGTTCTTTTTTTGAGGATTCACCTTTGATCTTTGCTGGGCACTCTCCTTTGGGGTACCAGGGACTCTTGGTGCCATAGTACACGAATTTATGTGAACACAAAAACTTTTGGATAAAATTGTTTTATGAGTCCCCATGCTGTGAGGGTTGGCTTCACACTGAAGACAAGAGGTTAGAGCGGTATGGCACGGAAGACATGAGCGTCTCTCCCGTGCACTGGCAGTGAGATATTCAACTACAGTAGTGCAGGAAATTCAACGTGCATAACATCGGGGACATTTCCGTGTTATATCAGAATATATATTGATAAACGTTTTAAGTCATGTAAGATCGAAATCGTGTATAACAGAACATCGTGTTAGGTGGGGAGTTGACTGTATGTATATTACATTAAATTTCAGTTTTCCAGTTCAGGCTCCATATGTCTTCTCAAATGTTTTGTTTTGCAAGGACTGTAAATTGTCCTTACCGTTTTACCCTGGTTATGGGTATAATGACAAATAAATTGATGGAACATGTTTTGTCTGATCCATCATGTCATCTATAATGATAGCATAAGAATATTAACGGTGATGTCAGAAAATTGATATGTTTATTTGTTAAGAAACTCACTCATATCTTGGGGCTTTAACCAGAGGGGCTATGGGCTTTTGTTTTACAACTGTGAGATTTATAACAATACATATAATCTACACACCTTTGGTCTCTGTCTAGTGTGAACAATACATTTTAGTGTCTGTTGATTTTAAACACACACACACACACACACATCAACGAATGGACGGATTATAAGAAGTTCTGAAGAAAAGTGAAGTCTTTGGATCCCAACTAACAGAGAAGTCCCTAGTGTTTTAGCAGGGTGGGGGGGACATTGCTAGTGGAGAAGTGGGACCGTAGGGGAAAGAGGAAAAGGGGATGGGATTCCTGAGGGAAATGGAAGGAAATGAGGAGGGAGTAGACTTTGACCAGCCAGAACAAGGCGGAAGGTAGACAAAAGACTTAGCGAGGAGCAAAATTGTCGAATAACAATTTAAAGATTAGAAGTATCAGAGAGGAGCAAAACAGAAGAAAGTGACGAGAATCATGTTTCCAGGGATTTAAGAAGGGTGGGGGACACACACCCCCCCCCCCCCCCCCCCCCCCGACATGATATGACTAGAGGAGAGAGTAGATAAGGTGATCGAGGACTTGGAGCGTAAGTTTTAGGTAACCTAGACTCCATTTTTCAAAGAAATTGAAAAGGTTGGAACAACTAGAGAAGGACTATCAGAAACTTAACTGAAGAAATA
Source organism: Oratosquilla oratoria (assembly GCF_046742065.1). Lineage (NCBI taxonomy): Eukaryota > Metazoa > Arthropoda > Malacostraca > Stomatopoda > Squillidae > Oratosquilla > Oratosquilla oratoria. Next base: position 5,004,075 of record NW_027467710.1, read on the forward strand.
GAGGACCTAAAAAAGTCGACAGTTAGGGAGTGTAAAGGAGGAGAATGAGAAAATTGAAGAAGGAATAGTAAGGAAAACAGAGAGAAACTAGCTACAGAAGCTAAAAATTGGAGAAGAACTCAAGAAGGGAATGGGTTTACGATTCACTGACATAGTCAAACAGCAATTGAAAGAACATAATGAAGACTCAGTTATTAAAGTGCTGAGACAGAAGGAGAATATAGTAAGAGAAATAGCTGACAAAAAGAAATGTATAATTATATTAGGAATGGGAAGAGACACAAAAACCCAGATAGAACCTGCAAGAAATCAAGGAGGAAAATGGAAAGAGTAAGCAGTTTTATTTTACAATTAGTCCCGGAAGAAGAACCAGAAATTAAAAAGGAAATTGATGAAACTTTCAGAATCGGAAAATATAGTACAGATAAGTCCAGACCCAATTAAGATAAAATTCAGGTCAACCAACAACAGCACGAGAAAATACTATCCAAGACAGGGAAACTAGCACACCAACTGAATCAATTGAAAAAGGGGTTATGGATAAAAAGAGAAATGAAGAAGGAGGAAAGAGCGGGCAGAAAAGCAGAAAAGAAATTGAAGGCTAAGGCAAAAAACGAGGAAAGAACGGAGTTTCAGAGAATAGAGAGATTCCTATAGGACGAGTAGTGGAACCTGAAAATAAAGCAGTTCGACATACTAAAAGGCAAAACATAACGGAGAACAGAGAATAAAATGGAAGTGGCAGAAAACTAAGAGTGTCTTTACACAAATAATCATGGATTGATAACAGGAATGGAATGAACAGAATGATTATTTGAAAGAAAAACGAACCGGACATAATGGGAATTGTAGAAACAAAATTAAAAGGCCCACTACCACCCAACAGGTGTAGGACCATGATACATACAATTATTGGATTAGAAACAGAGAGAAAAGAACAAGGGGGTGGAGTTATGTTCCTGAATAAGAATGATATAAACTTTAATTGTGTCATATATTGAAAGAATAAATTAGAGATGATTATTCTATAAGTGTAAGACAGAGATAATAAGATCATAATATTTGTGATCATTTATTTGCGTCAGAAAACAGCCTCATTTTAGGAGAGTTAACATAAAAGGTAATGTTTATAAACACAAAGATAGCATTAACTAAAATAATGGAAGACGGAGGAAGACAAGTTATGATGGGCGACTTTAAATGCAAAGAAATCTGGCTGGGAAGAAATGACAGTAAAGAGTGGTTGAATGACTCATGGGGAAATGCTCTAACTTATGAGATTGAATTACAGACCATTCAAGGACACAATGGAATACAAGAGAACCCTAGTTATAGAAATGAAGAAGAACCATCAGAGGCTAGACATAATAATTACCTCTGAACCTAGAATATGGGACAAGAATTGAATATAAAACACCAATAGTGAAAAGTGACCACTTATTGATTGAACTGGTAACTTAATGAAGAAAAATATATAAAACGAAATGAACAATATAGAAAAGTAAGAATGATGTAAGAAAAAACAAACTTTGATAAAATAAGAGAATTCTTTCCAACAAGAAAAACTGTGAAGAAATATACAAAGAAAGAAACAACAGTGGAAGAGAAATGGAATATTTTGACAAAAATGTACAAAAAAGGAAGTGGAAAAGTATGTCCCAAGACAAAAACAAGAAAAATAATATGTAAAATGCTGGTACAACAAAAGTTGTAGGGAGTTAAAAGGACAAAAGAGACAAAGCCTGGAACAGAATGGACAAAAGACAGAAACCCTGAAAAATGGAAAATATATACTGGTTATAGGAAATGAATATGGTACAAAAATGCAGAGAGGACAAAAGAAAATATGAAAAAGATGTTATAGAAAAAAGTGGTAAAGATCAACCAAAACTATTCCTACAGATTTGGTAAACAATAAACTGAAAATACAAACAAGACTTAGAGGAAATTAAGACAAGGAGGCGTTGAATACACTGAGGAAGAATGGAAATGGCAGAAAATTATGGAACAACCATATAAAAATCAGTGTTTACAAGGGAAAATATACAACCTGAAGAGATTTGAGTGGAAGGAAAAAGTCCCCCCTATGGAAGAAATAGAAGAAAACCAAAGAATGAAAAATTGACCACACCTTGGGTAATTTTGATGTCAGAAAATCGCAAGGGCCAGATGAAATTAGCAAACTGGATTCTGAAAGAATGCAGGAAATGAAGCTGGCAGACAAAATACATAGCATAATAAGCTGTTCCTTAAAAGAAGGAAAAGTTCCCGAAGATTTGGAAAAAAGCAAATAAAGTAACCAATATATAAAGGAGGAACTACAGACGGAAACCAACCAACTATAGACCAGTCTCTCTAACAAGTACAATAGCAAAAATATGTGAACGAATTATCAAAAAGTAGATGGGTAAAATACTTGGGAAAAAAAACAACGTACTAAATCAATGGCAAGATTGGATTCAGACAAGGACGATCTTGCGTCACCAATATTAAAATGTTTTCAATTTCAAGGCTAATAAGATATAATACAAGAAAGAGAGGGAGGGGCTGATTGAGCATGTCAAGACCTAAAAAAAGCTATAGACAAAGTACCACATAAGAAGTAGCTTTAAAGAAACTAGACAGCTGAAGGAGGAATACACGGTAATTGGCTAAAAAAATGGATGGACAGACTTTTTGCAAGAAAGAAAAAATGAGAGTAGTGAATACAGAGATCAGCACTCCAAAATGGAATGAAGTAATACGCGGTGGGTCCCGCAGGAGAACAGTTCTGCGCCTCCAATAATGTATGCTATATATATTAATGATATGGATGAAGGAATTGAAAGCTAGATGAGCATCTTTGCAGATGATGCACAATTACTGAAAAGAGTGAAAACTAGAAGAAGATTGTGAATCACTACAGAGAGATCTAAATAAAGTACAAGAATGGAGTAGGAAGTGGGAGATGCGTTTCAATACAAAACAGTGTAGTATAATGGAATTTAGGAAAACGGCAAAACCGAATAACAGGATCATATAATTTGGGAAAAGATGGAAATAAAAAAAAGTAGAAACATGAGAAGGACCTGGGAGTCATTGTTATTGAATAATATGTCACCTGAGAAAACATATAAATACGAATTTTTGGAGAAACTTATATTGTAATAAGAACAAACAAAGTGGCATTTACCTACCTGGATGAAGACATGGTGAGGAAAATCCGATCACCCTGATCAAGACCAAGATTGGAATATGCAGCAACGATATGGTCACCAAGTACAAAAAAATGTATAAAAAAACTTTAAAGAATACAAAGAGCACTAACAAACCTGGCCAACCAACACTCTCAAAACTATCAAAGGCAGAGAGACTACAAAAACTTAAACAACAGAACAACTAGATCAAAGAAGAGAAGAGAGTAGAATTGGATAGCTATTTACAGAATCATGAAAGGCATAGAAATTACTGATAGAGAGTAATCTGATAAAATGGGATGACAGAAATACAAGAGGACTACGGAAAGAAAATAAAAAAAGACCGCTATAGAAGAGATTTGAAAAAAGAACAGCTTTCCTCACCGGAGGCCACTAGACCAACCAGTTGGAACAAGTTTAGATTGAGAAAGTGGGTGAGGTGCAAAAACAATACCTGAATTTTAAAAAATAGTTTAGTTAAAATGAGATATGACGACTGGACCCCACGAGCATAGCTCCCCTTCCCGTAAAAAAGCAACTAGGTACATACAACTAGGTAAATACACACACACACACTTTCGGCGAGCGGCACGGACTGGGGGAGCGTTTCTGGGGAAGGTGCGGATTGGTGATCCCAGCGCAAGGAGAAGTGCCTATTTGTAATTTACAGGGTGGGGGGAAGTTTCTCGTGGGGGTGGTGGGAAAGGAGGTAAGAGGAGAAGGGGAGGGATTGCTGGGGAAGATGGAAGGTAATGAGGAAGTAGAGGAACTTGGTCCAAACAAACCGCCGAAAAGTAAACAAACGCCCACAAGACGAGCTGGAGGACGACGGTATGTCTAATAAGAATGTAAAGATTAGAAGTAAAGATAGGAAACAATACAGTAGAAAGTGATGAGAAATATTTTCAAGGGATTTAAAGACGAGTGGGGGGGACACAAACCCCCCCCCCCCGACTGACAAGACTAGAGAAGAAGGTTGATAAGGTGATCGAGGACGTGGGAGAATAGGTTAGGGTCATATGAACACCATTTTACCAAAGGGTTGAAAGAATGGAAGAAATAGAAAAGGCGAATAAAAACGTAACTGATGAAAATAGAAGACCTAAAAAGACAGTTAAGAGATGTAAAGGTGGAGAATGAGGAATTGAAGAAGAATAGTAAAGAAAAACAGAGAAACGATAGCTAATAGAAAGTAAAAATTGGAAGAAAACCGAAAAAGGAAAATAAGGTTTCATTTCTACTGACATAGGCCAACAGCAATTGAAAAGAACATACTGAAGACTCAGTTATTAAAGTGATGAGACAAAAGGAGAATATAGTAAGAGATTGTAGCAGACAAGAAGAAATGTATAATTTAGATTAGGAATTGAAGAGAAACACCACACTGAATAGACACCACAAGAATCAAAGAGGAAAATGAAAAAGTAAGCCAATTACTAGAATCAGTTCAGGGAAGATGAACCAGAAATTATGAAACAAATAGAAGAGAAATGTAGACTCGGAAAGTATAGCACAGACAAGACCAGACCAATTAAGAGTTAAAATCAAGTCAAAAACAACGGCAGAGAATATCTTATCCGAAACAGGGAAACTAGCAACAAGTGAACAATACAAAAAGATATGGATAAAAAGAGATAATGAATAAAGAGGAAAGAGGAGGAAGAAAAGCAGAAAAGACTGGAAGCTAAGGCTAAAAAACGAGAACAGAACGGAGTCAGAGAAAGAGATTTCTATTGGAGAGGTAGTGAACATAGAAACTAAAGAAGTTCGACATACACAAGAAAAACTTAAGGGAAACAGAGCACACAATGGAAGTGGCAGAAAACAAAGAAGTGTCTGACACAAAAATAGATGGATTAAGAACAGGATTTCAATGAGCTGAATGATTATTTGAAAGGAAAAAGAACCGGACATAATGGGAATTTAGTAGAAACAAAATTAAAAGGCCCACTACAACCCAACAGTGTAGGACCTAATGCATACAAAAAAAAAGTATTGGATTAGAAACAGAGAGAAAAAGCAAGGGGGTGGAGTTTATGTTCCTGACTAAGAAGGATATAAACGTGAAAGGTGTCATATATGGAAAGAATACAGGTAGAGATGATCATGATAGAAAGTGGAAGACAGAGATAAGAAGAGCAGAAAATTTGTGATAAATTAAAGGTTGCCTCCAAAAACAGCCTCATGGGAGGAGAGTGAACATAAAAAGTATGTTAGAGGACACAAAGATAACAGTAAATAAAATAATGGAAGCATGGAGGAAGAATAGTTATGATGGGCGACTTTAATTGCAAAGAAACTCTGCTGGGGAAGAAATGACCGTAAAGGGTGGAGATGAATCATGGGGAAACGCTCTACTTGAGATGATGATTGACCACACAATGGCCACAATGGATACAGGAGAACACATAGGTAAACGAAATGAAGAAGAACCATCGAGACTAGACTTAATAATTACATCAGAACCTAGAATAGTGGACAAGAAAGAATATAAAACACCAATAGGTAAAAGTGACCACATAATGAATGAACTGGAACTTAATGATGAAAAATATAACAGCAAAAATGAACAATATAGAAAAGGAAGAATGATGTATGAAAAAACAAACTTTGATAAAATAAGAGAATTCTTTCAACAAGAAAACTGGGGGAAGAAATAATACCAAAGAAGAAACATCAGTGGAAAAGAAATGGAAATATTTTTGAACAAAAAATTACAAAAATAGGAGTGGAAAAGTATGTCCCAAGACAAAAACAAGAAAAAGAATATGTAAAATGCTGGGTACAACAAAAGTTGTAGGGAGTTTAAAAGACAAAAGAGAACAAAGCCAGGACCAGATGGAAAAAAGACAGAAAACCAGAAAAAGGAAAAATATATACCAGTTTATAGAAAAGAATATGTACACACGTGCAGAGAGGAAAAGAGAAAATAGGACAAAGACGTCGAGAAAATTGTAGAAGAACAACCAAAACTATATCTACAGATTTGTCAAACAATACACTGAAAAACAAACAGGACTTGGAGAAGAGTAAGACAAGGGGGAGTTGAATCACACCTGAGGAAATGGAAATGGCGGAAATTATGAAACAAACATTTTTAAATCAGAGTTTACAAGGGAGAAACATACAACCTGAAGAGATTGAATGGAAAGAGATGATGTCCCCCCTATAGAAAAAATAGAAGTATCAAAGAATGAAATAATTGATACAATTGAGTAATCTTGATGTCATAAAATCGCATGGACCAGATGAAATAGCCTAACTGGATTCTGAAAGAAGGCAGGACAGAACTGGCAGACAAAATACATAGCAAATAAAAAGCAGTTCCTTGAAAGAAAAAAAGTTCCAGAAGAGTGGAAAAAAGCAAATATAGTACCTAGTATAAAGGAGGAAAATATAGAAGAACCTACCAACTATAGACCTATCTCGCTAACAAGTACAATAGCAAAAATTATGTGAAAGAATGATCAAAAATAGATGGGTAAAATACTTGGAAAAAAACCACGTACTAAAAATCCAAGGCAATTTGGATTCAGACAAGGACGATCATGCGTCACCAATTTAATATGTTACAATTCAAGGCTAAGAGATATAATACAAGAAAGAGATGGATGGGCTGATTGTGCATTTCTAGACCTAAAAAAGAGCTTTTGACAAAGTACCACAT
>NW_027467710.1:5011417-5031417 GCF_046742065.1 Oratosquilla oratoria
TTCTTTCAAGGAACTATTTATTATGCTATGTATTTTGTCTGCCAGTTCATTTCTGCATTCTTTCAAAATCCAGTTTGCTATTTTATCTGGTCCATGGGATTTTCTGACATCAAGATTACTCAAGTGTTTCAATATTTCATTCTTAGTTACTTCTATTTCTTTCATGGGGGGACTTTCTCTTTCCATTCGATCTCTTCAGGTTGTATGTTCTCCCTTGTAAACACTGATGTAAAATACTTGTTCATAATTTCCCGCATTTCAACTTCCTCTGTGTATTCAACTCCTCCTTGTCTTAATTTCTCCAATTCTTGTTTGTTTTTCAGTTTGCTGTTTACAAATCTGTAAGATAGTTTTGGTTTGATCTTTACATTTTTCTATGACATCTTTTTCATATTTTCTCTTTTCCTCTCTGCACGCTTGTACATATTCATTTCTATAACAAGTATATATTTTCCATTTTTCAGGTCTGTCTTTTTCCCATTTGGTCCAAGCTTTGTCTCTTTTGTCTTTGAACTCCCTACAACTTTTGTTGTACCAGCACTTTATATATTCTTTTTCTTTTTTTTTTTGGTCTTGGGACATACTTTTCCACTCCTTTATAAATTTTTGTCAAAAATATTCCATTTCCCTTCCACTGTTGTTTCTTCTTTGTATATGTTTTTTTGAAAGAATTCTCTTATTTTATCAAAGTTTGTTTTTTCATACATCATTCTTCCTTTTTCTATATTGTTCATTTCTTTTCATGTATTTTTCCTCATTTAGTTTCCAATTCAATCAGTATATAGACACTTTTACTTATTGGTGTTATATATTCAATCTTTTCTACTATTCTAGGTTCAGATGTGATTATTAGGTCTAGTCTCAATGGCTCTTCTTCATTTCTATACCTAGTGTTCTCCTGTATCCACTGTATCATTATATGGTCAATAATCATCTCGAGTAGAACCTTTCCCCATGAGCCGTCTCCACCCTTTAACTGTCATCTCTTCCCAGCAGACTTCTTTGCAATTAAAGTCGCCCATCATAACTATTCTTCCTCCATCTTCCATTATTTTATTCAATGTTATCTTTGTGTCCTCTAACATATTATTCATAACAATGACTCCCAGGGTCCTTCTCATTTTCTACTTTTTTTTATTCCTTCTTCTCCCAATTTATATGATCCTGTTATTCTGTTTTTGCTTTTTCCAAATTCTCTTCCCACGAGGCTGTTTTCGGAGGCACATAATTTATCACAAACTTTCTGTTCTTCTTATCACTGTCTTCCACTTCGATCATAATCATCTCTACTGTATTCTTTCCATATGTGACTCTCTTCACGTTTATATCCTTCTTAGTCAGGAACATAACTCCACCCCCTTGCTTTGCCTCTCTGTTTCTAATCCAATAAATATATGCATCATTACCTACACTGTTGGGTGGTAGTGGACCTTTTAATTTCGTTTCTACAATTCCCAGTTCTTTTTCCTTCAGATAATCAATCACCCCATTCAATCCTGTTATTAATCCATCTATATTTGTGTAAGACACTCTTAGTTTTCTTGCCACTTCCATTGTATTCTCTGTTTCCCTTTTGTTTTTCTCTTGTATGTCAAATTTCCTTACTTTCATATTCACTACTCTCCAATAGAATTTTTCTTTTTCTGTCTCTGTTCTGTTCTCGTTTTTTTCCTTAGCTTCTTGTCATTTCATTTTTTCCTCCTCTCTTTCCTTTTTATTCATTTCTCTTTTTATCCATACCTTTTTATATTGTTCACTTGCAGCTAGTTTCCCTGTTTTTGATAATATATTCTCTGCCGTCGTTTGTGACCTGAATTTAATCTTATTTTGGTCTGGTCTTATCTGTACTATACTTTCCGAGTCTAAACTTCTCTTTCAATTTGTTTCATGATTTCAGGTTTATCTTCCTGAACTAATTGTAGTAATCTGCTTACTTTTTCATTTTCCTCATTGATTCTTGTGGTTCTATCTGGGTTGTGTTTCTCTTCCATTCCTAATATAATTATACATTTCTTTTTATCTGCTAAGTCTCTTACTATATTCTCCTTTTGTCTCATCACTTTAATAACTGAGTCTTCAGTTTGTTCTTTCATTTGCTGTTTAATTATATCAGGAAAGGCATATTTACTGTTTTCTTGGATTGTCTTCCAACCCTTAGCTTCTTTAGATATAGCCTCTTTGTTTTCTTTATTCTTCTTCTTTAATTCTTCATTCATCTCTTTTACTTCTTTTAACTGTCTTTTTAGTTCTTCTATTTCCCAAGTTAAGTTTTTGTTCGCCTTCTCTAGTTCTTCCAATCTTTCAACCCTTTGCGCAATTTTTGACATTCTACCAAACCTACTCTCCCAATGTTCGGTCATTTGTTCAAGTTTTCCCTCTAGTCTTGCCAGTTGGGGGAGGTTGGTATCCGCCCCCCCCTCATTAAATCCATGGAAATTATTATCCTCACCTTCTATTGTGCTGGTCATATCTATGTTTCTAATCTTTACATTTTTTGTTAGACCCTTCATCGTCACTAAATTGATCCGGCCCGCGTTTGTTTACATGGCAACTGCCTGCCTGGACTAAGTCCTCTCCTTCCTCATTTCCTTCCATTTCCCTCAGTAATCCCTCCCCTTCTCCTTTTTCCTCACTTTCCCACTACACCATGAGCAATCCCCTTCCCTGCAAATACAATAGGTACTTACTTTACGTTGAGATCCACGTAAATTTCACTTTTTCTTCAGGACGTCAATCCTCGCTGTCTGTCAGACGTAAGTGTATTTACCTAGTTGTATTTACCTACTTGTATTTTACGGGAAGGGGAGCTATGCTCGTGGGGTCCCGTCTTCATATCTCATTTTATCTAAACCATTTTTAAATTCATGTATTGTTTTTGCACACACCACTTTCTCATCTAACTTGACCATATCGTTGCTGCATATTCCAATCTTGGTCTTATCTGGGTGATTAGAATTTTCTTCACCATTTCTTCATCCAGGTATGTAAATACCACTTTGATTGTTCTTATTAAATTATAAGTTTCTCCAAAAATCTTATTTATATGTTTCTCAGGTGACATATTATTCATAACAATGACTCCCAGGTCCTTCTCATTTTCTACTTTTTTTATTCCTTCTTCTCCCAATTTATATGATCCTGTTATTCTGTTTTTGATTTTTCCAAATTCCATTATACTACAATTTTTTTGTATTGAACTCCATCTCCCACTTCCTAATCCATTCCTGTACTTTATTTAGATCACTCTGTAGTGATTCACAGTCTTCTTCCGTGTTTACTCTTTTCAGTAGTTGTGCATCATCTGCAAAGAAGCTCATATAGCTTTCAATTCCTTCATCCATATCATTAATATATATAGCAAACATTATTGGGGCCAGAACTGTTCCTTGCGGAACACCGCTTATTACTTCATCCCATTTTGAATGTTTGTCTCTTATCACTACTCTCATTTTCCTTTCTTGCAAAAAGTCTTCCATCCAATTAAGCAGTTTGCCCTGTATTCCTCCTTTAGTTTCTAATTTTCTGAAGCAAACTTCTTATGTGGTACTTTGTCAAAAGCTTTTTTTTAGGTCTAGAAATGCACAATCAGCCCATCCATCTCTTTCTTGTATTATATCTATTAGCCTTGAATAGAAACATATTAAATTGGTGACGCATGATCGTTCCTTGTCTAAATATTGTACCCATTTACTTTTGATAATTCTTTCACAGATTTTTGCTATTGTACTTGTTAGAGAGACTGGTCTATAGTTGGTAGGGTCTTCTTTATTTCCTCCTTTATATATAGGTACTATATTTGCTTTTTTCCAATCTTCTGGAACTTTACCTTCTTTCAAGGAACTGTTTATTATGCTATGTATTTTGTCTGCCCAGTTCATTCCTGCATTCTTTCAAAATCCAGTTTGCTATTTCATCTGGTCCATGGCGATTTTCTGACATCAAGATTACTCAAGTGTTTCAATATTTCGTTCTTTGTTACTTTCTATTTCTTTCATGGGATGGACTTTCTCTTTCCATTCGATCTCTTCAGGTTGTATGTTTCCCTTGTAAACACTGATTTTAAAATGTTTTGGTTCATAATTTCCGCCATTTCAATTTCCTCTGTGTATTCAACTCCTCCTTGTCTTAATTTCTCCAAGTCTTGTTTGTTTTTCAATTTGTTGTTTTACAAATCTGTAAAATAGTTTTGGTTGATCTTTACACTTTTCTATGACATCTTTTACATATTTTCTCTTTTCCTCTCTGCACATTTCTACATATTCATTTCTATAACAAGTATATATTTTCCATTTTTCAGGCCTTCTGTCTTTTTTCCATCTGGTCCAAGCTTTGTCTCTTTTGTCTTTTAAACTCCCTACAGCTTTTATTGTACCAGCATTTTACATATTCTTTTTCTTGTTTTTGTTTTGGGACTCCTTTTTTGTAAATTTTTTGTCAAATATTCCATTTCTCTTCCACTGTTGTATCTTCTTTGTATATTTCTTCCCAGTTTTCTTTTTTGAAAGAATTCTCTTATTTTATCAAAGTTTTGTTTTTTCATACATCATTCTTCCTTTTCTATATTGTTCATTTCTTTTCATGTATTTTTCTTCATTTAGTTTCCAGTTCAATCAATATGTGGTCACTTTTACTTATTGGTGTTTTATATTCAATCTTGTCCACTATTCTAGGTTCAGATGTAATTATTAGGTCTAGTCTCGATGGTTCTTCCTCATTTCTTATACCTAGTGTTCTCCTGTATCCACTGTGTCATTATATTGTCAGTAATCATCTCAAGTAGAGCGTTTCCCCATGAGCCCGTCTCCCACCCTTTACTGTCATCTCTTCCCAGCAGATTTCTTTGCAATTAAAGTCGCCCATCATAACTATTCTTCCTCCATCTTCCATTATTTTATTTAATGTTTATCTTTGTGTCCTCTAACATACTTTTATGTTCACTCTCTTCCCACGAGGCTGTTTTCGGAGGCACATAATTTATCACAAACTTTCTGCTCTTCTTATCTCTGTCCTTCCATTTCGATCATAATCATCTCTACTGTATTCTTTCCATATGTGACACACCTCATGTTTACAGTATATCCTTCTTAGTCAGGAACATAACTCCACCCCCTTGCTTTGTCTCTCTGTTTCTAATCCAATAATTATATGCATCATGTCCTAACAATGTTGGGTGGTAGTTGGAACCTTTTTAATTTTGTCAATTCACATTATGTCTGGTTCTTTTTCTTTCAAATAATCATTCATCTCATTCAATCCTGTTATTAATCCATCTATATTTGTGTAAGACACTCTTAGTTTTATGCCACTTCCATTGTGTTTCTCTGTTTCCCTTTTGTTTTTCTCTTGTATGTCAAATTTTCCTTACGTTTCATATTCCACTACTCCTCCAATAGAATCTCTCTTTTTCTGGCTCTTTTCTGTTCTCGTTTTTTTTTCCTTAGCTTCAAGTCTTTTCTTTTTTTCTTCCTCTCTTTCCTCTTTATTCCTTTCTCTTTATATCCATACCTTTTTTATATTGTTCATTTGTTGCTAGCTTTCCCTGTTTTGGATAAGATATTCTCTGCCGTCGTTTGTGACCTGAATTTAATCTTAATCAGTCTGGTCTTATCTGTACTCTACTTTCTGAGTCTGAACTTCTCTTCGATTTGTTTCATTATTTCTGGTTCATCTTCCTGAACTAATTGTAGTAAACTGCTTACTTTTTCATTTTCCCCTTTGATTCTTGAGGTTCTATCTGGGTTATGTTTCTCTTCCATTCCTAATATAATTATACATTTCTTTTTGTCTGCTAAGTCTCTTACAATATTCTCCTTCTGTCTCATCACTTTGATAACTGAGTCTTCAGTTTGTTCTTTCATTTGCTGTTTAATTATATCAGTAAATGCAACTTTACTATTTTCCTGTATCTTCCTCCACCCCTGTGCCTCTTTTGCTATTGTTTCTTTAGTGTCTTTATTGTTCCTTTTTAATTCTTTATTCTCCTCCTTTACTTCTCTTAACTGTCTTTTTAGCTCTTCTATTTCATCAGTTCAGTTTTTGTTCACCTTCTCTAGTTCTTCCAATCTTTCAACCTTTTCTGCAAGTTTTGACATTTACCGAACCTAATCTCCCAATGTTCAGTCATTTGTTCAAGCCTTTCCTCCAGTTTTGCTAGTCGGGGGAGGTTGGTATCCGCCTCCCCCTCTTTAAATCCTTGGAAATTATTATCCTCACCTTCCATTGAATTGTTCTTATCTATGTTTCTAATCTTTACATTTTTGTTAGACATTTCGTCATCACTAAATTGGTCGGGACCTCTTTTGTTTACATGGAGTCTCTCTGCCTGGGCCAAGTTCTCTCCTTCCTCATTTCCTTCCCATTTCCCTCAGTAATCTCTCCCCTTCTCCTTTTCCCTCGCCTTCCCACTACACCACGAGCAATTTCCCCCCCACCCTGTAAATATAATAGGTACTTCCTTTGCTTTGGGATCCACGAAAATTTCACTTTTTCTTCAGAACATCCTCTACGCCGTCCGTTCGGTGGAGTGTATTTACCTAGTTGTATTTACCTAGTTGTATTTTACGGGAAGGGGAGCTATGCTCGTGGGGTCCCGTCTTCATATCTCATTTTATCTAAACTATTTTTAAATTCATGTATTGTTTTTTGCACACACACCACTTTCTCATCTAACTTGTTCCAACTGTCTATTACTCTGTGAGGAAAGCTGTTCTTTTTCAAATCTCTTCTGTAGCTGTCTTTTTTTATTTTCTTTCCGTGTCCTCTTGTATTTCTGTCATCCCATTTTATCAGATTCTCTCTATCAGTAATTTCTATGCCTTTCATGATTCTGTAAATAGCTATCAAATCTCCTCTCTCTCTTCTTTGCTCTAGTGTCTGTAGTTTAAGTTTTTGTAGTCTCTCTTCATATGATAGTTTTGAGAGTGTTGGTGCCAATTTTGTAATTGCTCTTTGTATTCTTTCAAGTTTTTTTATACATTTTTTTGTACTTGGTGTCCATATCGTTGCTGCATATTCCAATCTTGGTCTTATCTGGGTGATTAGGATTTTCCTCACCATTTCTTCATCCAGGTATGTAAATGCCACTTTGATTGTTCTTATTAAATTATAAGTTTCTCCAAAAATCTTATTTATATGTTTTTCAGGTGACATATTATTCATAACAATGACTCCCAGGTCCTTCTCATTTTCTACTTTTTTAATTCCCTCTTCTCCCAAATTATATGATCCTGTTATTCTGTTTTTGCTTTTTCCAAATTCCATTATACTACACTTTTTTGTATTGAACTCCATCTCCCACCTCTTACTCCATTCCTGTACTTTATTTAGATCTCTCTGTAGTGATTCACAATCTTCTTCAGTTTTCACTCTTTTCAGTAGTTTTGCATCATCTGCAAAGAAGCTCATATAGCTTTCAATTCCTTCATCCATATCATTAATATATATAGCAAACATTATTGGGGCCAGGACTGTTCCCTGCGGGACACCGCTTATTACTTCATTCCATTTTGAGTGCTGGTTTCTTATCACTACTCTCATTTTTCTTTCTTGCAAAAAGTCTTCCATCCAATTTAGTAATTTACCTTGTATTCCTCCTTCAGATTCTAGTTTCTTAAGCAACTTCTTATGTGGTACTTTGTCAAAAGCTTTTTTTAGGTCTAGAAATGCACAATCAGCCCATCCATCTCTTTCTTGTATTATATCTATTAGCCTTGAATAGAAACATATTAAATTGGTGACGCATGATCGTCCTTGTCTGAATCCAAATTTGCCTTGGATTTAGTACGTTGTTTTTTTCCAAGTATTTTACCCATCTATTTTTGATAATTCTTTCACAAATTTTTGCTATTGTACTTGTTAGAGAGACTGGTCTATAGTTGGTAGGTTCTTCTTTATTTCCTCCTTTATATATAGGTACTATATTTGCTTTTTTCCAATCTTCTGGAACTTTTCCTTCTTTCAAGGAACTGCTTATTATGCTATGTATTTTGTCTGCCAGTTCATTCCTGCATTCTTTCAAAATCCAGTTTGCTATTTCATCTGGTCCATGCGATTTTTCTGACATCAAGATTACTCAATTGTAATCAATATTTCATTCTTTGATACTTCTATTTTTTCTATAGGGGGGACTTTCTCTTTCCATTCAATCTCTTCAGGTTGTATGTTCTCCCTTGTAAACACTGATTTAAAATGTTTGTTCATAATTTCCGCCATTTCCATTTCCTCAGTGTATTCAACTCCCCCTTGTCTTAATTTCTCCAAGTCCTGTTTGTTTTTCAGTTTATTGTTTACAAATCTGTAGAATAGTTTTGGTTGATCTTTACATTTTTCTATGACGTCTTTTTCATATTTTCTCTTTTCCTCTCTGCACGTTTGTACATATTCATTTCTATAACTGGTATATATTTTCCATTTTTCAGGTTTTCTGTCTTTTTTCCATCTGGTCCAGGCTTTGTCTCTTTTGTCTTTTAACTCCCTACAACTTTTGTTGTACCAGCATTTTACATATTCTTTTTCTTGTTTTTTGTCTTGGGACATACTTTTCCACTCCTTTTTTGTAAATTTTTGTCAAAATATTCCATTTCTTTTCCACTGATGTTTCTTCTTTGTATATTTCTTCCCAGTTTTCTTGTTGAAAGAATTCTCTTATTTTATCAAAGTTTGTTTTTTCATACATCATTCTTCCTTTTCTATATTGTTCATTTCTTTTGATATATTTTTCTTCATTAAGTTCCAGTTCAATCAATATGTGGTCACTTTTACCTATTGGTGTTTTATATTCAATCTTGTCCACTATTCTAGGTTCAGATGTAATTAATAAGTCTAGTCTCGATGGTTCTTCTTCATTTCTATACCTAGTGTTCTCCTGTATCCATTGTGTCATTGTGTGGTCAATAATCATCTCAAGTAGAGCGTTTCCCCATGAGTCATCTCCACCCTTTACTGTCATTTCTTCCCAGCAGATTTCTTTGCAATTAAAGTCGCCCATCATAACTATTCTTCCTCCATCTTCCATTATTTTATTTAATGTTATCTTTGTGTCCTCTAACATACTTTTATGTTCACTCTCCTCCCATGAGGCTGTTTTTGGAGGCACATAATTTATCACAAATTTTCTGCTCTTCTTATCTCTGTCTTCCACTTCTATCATGATCATCTCTACTGTATTCTTTCCATATATGACACCTTTCACGTTTATATCCTTCTTAGTCAGGAACATAACTCCACCCCCTTGCTTTTTCTCTCTGTTTCTAATCCAATAATTGTATGCATCATGTCCTACACTGTTGGGTGGTAGTGGGCCTTTTAATTTTGTTTCTACAATTCCCATTATGTCCGGTTCTTTTTCTTTCAAATAATCATTCAGCTCATTCAATCCTGTTATTAATCCATCTATATTTGTGTAAGACACTCTTAGTTTTCTGCCACTTCCATTGTGTTCTCTGTTTCCCTTATGTTTTTCTTTTGTATGTCGAACTTCCTTAGTTTCATGTTCACTACTCTCCAATAGAATCTCTCTTTCTCTGACTCCGTTCTGTTCTCGTTTTTTGCCTTAGCTTCCAGTCTTTTCTGCTTTTCTTCCTCTCTTTCCTCTTTATTCATTTCTCTTTTTATCCATATCTTTTTGTATTGTTCACTTGTTGCTAGTTTCCCTGTTTTGGATAAGATATTCTCTGCCGTTGTTTGTGACTTGAATTTAATCTTAATTGGTCTGGTCTTGTCTGTGCTATACTTTCCGAGTCTAAATTTCTCTTCGATTTGTTTCATAATTTTCTGGTTCATCTTCCTGAACTGATTCTATTAATTTGATTAATTTTTCATTTTCCTTTTTGATTGTTGTGGTTCTATCTTTGTTGTGTTTCACTTCCATTCATAATATAATTATACATTTCTTCTTGTCTGCTAAATCTCTTACTATATTCTCCTTTTGTCTCATCACTTTAAAAACTGAGTCTTCAGTATTTTATTAAAAATGCTGTTTGACTATGTCAGTGAATGAAACCTTATTTCCTTCTTAGGTTTTCTTCCAATTTTTTACTTTCTTTAGCTATCGTTTCTCTGTTTTCTTTACTATTCTTCTTCAATTCCTCATTCTTCTCCACCTTTACCTCTCTTAACTGTATTTTTAGGTCTTATATTTCATCAGTTAAGTTTTTATTCGCCTTTTCTAATTCTTCCAATCTTTCAACCCTTTGTAAAATGGTGTTCATATGACCTAACCTACTCTCCAAGTCCTCGATCACCTTATCAACCTTCTTCTCTAGTCTTGTCAGTCGGGGGGGGTTTGTGTCCCCCCCACTCTCTTTAAATCCCTTGAAAATATTCTCATCACTTTCTACTGTATTGTTCCTATCTATACTTCTAATCTTTACATTCTTATTAGACATTCCGTCGTCCTCCAGCTCGTCTTGTGGTCGTTTGTTTACTTTTAGGCGGTCTGTTTTGACCAAGTCCACTAATTCCAAAGTACCTTCCATTTTCACAGCAATCATCCCCTTCTCCTCTTTCCTTACTTTCCCACCACCCCACGAGCAACTTCCCCCCACCCTGTAAATACAAAAAGGCACTTCTCCTTGCGCTGGGATCCACAATCCGCACCCTTCCCCAGAACGCTCCCCAAGCCGTCCGCTCGCCGAAAGTGTGTGTGTGTGTGTGTGTGTGTTTAAAATCAACAGACACTAAATGTATTGATCAACTAGACAGAGACCAAAGGTGTGTAGATTATATGTATTGTTAAAAATCTCCTGTTTTAAAACAAAGCCAATAGCCCCTCTGGTTAAAAGCCCCAAGATATGAGTGAGTTTCTTAACAAATAAACATATCAATTTTCTGACATCACAGTTAATATTCTTATATATCATATAGATGACATGATGGATCAGACAAACAGTTCCATCAATTTATTTGCTCATGATACCAAAACCAGGGTAAACGGTAAGGACAATTTACAGTCCTTGCAAAACAAAAATTTTTGAGAAGACATATGGAGCCTGAAATGGAAACTGAAATTTAATGTAATATACATACAGTCAACTCCCCACTAACACGAGTTCTGTTAACACGATTTCGATCTTACATGACTTAAAATTTATCAATATATATTCTGATAACACGGAATGTCCGATGTTATGCAAGTTGAATTTCCTGCCTACTGTAGTTGAATATCTCACTGCCAGAGCACGGGAGAGACGCTATGACTTCCGTGCTCCCGCTCTCTACCTCTTGTCTTCAGTGTGAAGCCAACCCTCACAGCATGTGGAACTCATAAACAATTTTATCAAAGTTTTGTGTTACATAAATTCGTGTACTATGGCACCCAAGAGTCCTGGTACCCCAAAGGAGAGTGCAGCAAAGATCAAAGGTGATCTCAAAAAAGCACTCTCGTTTATACAAGAAGGACTGGATATCTTGGAAGCCAAAGATCCAAACATTAATAGAAGTGCAACAGTGGCCATAAAAGTTGTCAGAGCTGAAGTGTTACAAAGTAACGTTAGATCAAAAGAAGAAAAAGACGATGCAGATGAAACTCCACCATTTCTTTCAAAAAAAGACAGTCAAGGAAGAGGAGGCAGGGCGAGGCGAGGAGGGAGAGGGAGGTGAAGAGGCAGGGCAAGGCGAGGAGGGAGAGCAGAGTGAGGAGGCAGAGCGGGGTGAGGAAGGAGAGGGGAGTGAGGTTGGGGACAGGAGCACAGCAAGCGATAGTGATGGTAGTGATGTATCATAATGTTTACATGCATTAAAACTTTTATTTTACCGCACAATAAATACTAATATAGTAAGAATATGTGTTTTTATTGTTTCTGTAACCTTCAAATTTATCAATAGTGTGTTTGTTTAGGATTTTTAGTAATAAAATCCCAAAATAGACAGACTTTCCTGTTGTCCAGGAACGTAACCCCCACTATTACCAATATTTCTTATGGAAAAATTATGTTCCATTAACACAATTTCCATTAACATGACATCTCCAGGAACGTAACCCTCGCATTAACAGGGAGCTGACTGTATATATATGTGTATATATATATATACAGTCGTACCTCGGTACTCGACCGCCTCTATACTCATCCAAATCGGTGCTCGACCAAAAAATTCGAGTAGAAAATGCATCGGACCTCGAACAGATTTTCGGTACTCGACTAGCTCGAACAGCGGGTAAGCGTCAGTTCGACTCAGACCGCCAGCGGAGTAAGACGTACGCAGTTTGTTCGAGTATTTCTTCCCAGATTTAAACTTTTTCGTGTTGCTCTAGCCCTTAATAATGGGTCCAAAGAAAGACAGTGATAAGGGGAAAATTGGTTTCGGTGTTCGAACAAATCGGTGCTCGACCACCACCTCAGAACGTATTATGGTCGAGTACCGAGGTACGACTGTATATGTGTATATATATATATATATATATAGCGGTATATATATATATATATATATATACATACACATATATATACATACACAATGGATCCAAGAGAACACTAGGTATAGAAATGAAGAACCATCGAGACTAGACCTAATAATCACATCAGAACCTAAAATAGTGGAAAAGATAGAATACCAGGCACCAATACGCAAAAGTGACCACATATTGATAGAACTAGAATTAAATGAGAAAAAATACATGAAAAGAAATGAATATAGAAAAGGAAGATTGATGTACAAAAAAACAATTTTTGATCAAATAAGAGAATTCTTCCAAAATGAAAACTGGGAAAGAATACACAAAGAAGATACAACAGTGGAAGAGAAATGGAATATTTTGACAAAAATCTATAAAAAACGAGTAGAAAAGTATGTCCCAAAACAAAAACAAGAAAAAGAATATGTAAAGTGCTGGTACAATAAAAGTTGTAGGGAGATAAAAGACAAAAGAGACAAAGCTTGGGCTAGATGGAAGAAAAACAAAAGACCAGAAAAATGGAAAATATATACTTGTTATAGAAATGAATATGTACAAGCGTGCAGAGAGGAAAAGAGAAAATATGAAAAAGATGTCATAGAAAAATGTAAAGATCAACCAAAACTATTCTCCAGATTTGTAAACAACAAACTGAAAAACAAACAAGATTTGGAGAAATTAAGACAAGGAGGAATTGAATACACAGAGGAAATTGAAATGGCGGAAATTATGAACAAACATTTTAAATCAGTGTTTACAAGGGAGAACATACAACCTGAAGAGATCGAATGGCAAGAGAAAGTCCCCCCCATGAAAGAAATAGAAGTAACAAAGAATGATATATTGAAACACTTGAGTAATCTTGATGTCAGAAAATCGCATGGACCAGATGAAATAGCAAACTGGATTTTGAAAGAATGCAGGAATGAACTGGCAGACAAAATACATAGCATAATAAACAGTTCCTTGAAAGAAGGTAAAGTTCCAGAGGATTGGAAAAAAGCAAATATAGTACCTATATATAAAGGGGGAAATAAAGAAGACCCTACCAACTATAAGCCAGTCTCTCTAACAAGTACAATAGCAAAAATTTGTGAAAGAATTGTCAAATATAGATGGGTAAAATATTTAGAAAAAAAAAAAAAAGTGCTAAATCCAAGGCAATTTGGATTCAGACAAGGATGATCATGCGTCACCAATTTAATATGTTTCTATTCAAGGCTAATAGATATAATACAAGAAAGAGATGGATGGGCTGATTGTGCATTTCTAGACCTAAAAAAAGCTTTTGACAAAGTACCACATAAGAAGTTACTTAAGAAATTAGAAACTGAAGGAGGAATACAGGGCAAACTGCTAAATTGGATGGAAGACTTTTTGCAAGAAAGGAAAATGAGCGTAGTGATAAGAGACCAACACTCAAAATGGGAAGAAGTAATAAGCGGTGTTCCACAAGGAACAGTTCTGGCCCCAATAATGTTTGCTATATATATTAATGATATGGATGAAGGAATTGAAAGCTATATGAGCTTCTTTGCAGATGATGCAAAACTATTGAAAAAAGTGAACACGGAAGAAGATTGTGAATCACTACAGAGAGATCTAAATAAAGTACAGGAATGGAGTTGGAAGTGGGAGATGGAGTTCAACACTAAAAAGTGTAGTATAATGGAATTTGGAAAAAGTAAAAACAGAATAACAGGATCATATGAATTGGGAGAAGAAGGAATGAAAAAAGTAGAAAATGAGAAGGACCTGGGAGTCATTGTTATGAATAATATGTCACCTGACAAACATATAAATAAGATTTTTGGAGAAACTTATAATTTAATAAGAACAATCAAAGTTGCATTTACATACCTGGATGAAGAAATGGTGAAGAAAATTCTAATCACCCTGATAAGACCAAGATTGGAATATGCAGCAACGATATGGTCACAAAGTACAAAAAAATGTATTAAAAAAACTTGAAAGAATACAAAGAGCAATTACAAAATTGGCACCAACACTCTCAAAACTATCATATGAAGAGAGACTAGCAAAACTTGAACTACAGACACTAGAGCAAAGAAGAGAGGAGATTTGATAGCTATTTACAGAATCATGAAAGGCATAAAAATTACTGATAGAGAAAATCTGATAAAATGGTATGACAGAAATACAAGAGGACATGGAAAGAAAATAAAAAAAAAAGACAGCTATAGAAGAGACCTGAAAAGGAACAGCTTTCCTCACAGAGTAATTGACAGTTGGAACAAGTTAGATGAGAAAGTGGTGTGTGCAAAAACAATACATGAATTTAAAAATAGTTTAGATAAAATGAGATACGAAAACGGGACACCACGAGCATAGCTCCCCTTCCCGTAAAATACAACTAGGTAAATACATATATATACATATGCACTATATACATATACATATATATATATACATATACAGTATATATATACATACACAAATATATACATATACAGTATATACATATACATATATACATATGTATACATATATATATATACATATAAATACATATACATACATATATACATATATATATAATATATATACATATACATAAGAAGTTGCTCAAGAAATTAGAAACTGAAGGAGGAATACAGGGCAAACTGCTTAATTGGATGGAAGACTTTTTGCAAGAAAGGAAAATGAGAGTAGTGATAAGAGACCAACACTCAAAATGGGATGAAGTAATAAGCGGTGTTCCACAAGGAACAGTTCTGGCCCCAATAATGTTTGCTATATATGTTAATGATATGGATAAAGGAATTGAAAGATATATGAGCTTCTTTGCAGATGATGCACAACTACTGAAAAGAGTGAACACGGAAGAAGATTGTGAATCACTACAGAGTGATCTAAATAAAGTACAGGAATGGAGTAGGAAGTGGGAGATGGAGTTCAATACAAAAAAGTGTAGTATAATGGAATTTGGAAAAAGCAAAAACAGAATAACAGGAGCATATAAATTGGGAGAAGGAATAAAAAAAGTGGAAAATGAGAAAGACCTGGGAGTCATTGTTATGAATATGTCACCTGAGAAACATATAAATAAGATTTTTGGAGAAACTTATAATCTAATAAGAACAATCAAAGTTGCATTTACATACCTGGATGAAGAAATGGTGAAGAAAATTCTAATCACTCTGATAAGACCAAGATTGGAGTATGCAGCAACGATATGGTCACAAAGTACAAAAAAATGTATAAAAAAACTTGAAAGAATACAAGGAGCAATTACAAAATTGGCACCAACACTCACAAAACTATCATATGAAGAGAGACTGGCAAAACTTGAACTACAGACACTAGAGCAAAGAAGAGAGGAGATTTGATAGCTATTTACAGAATCATGAAAGGCATAGAAATTACTGATAGAGAGAATCTGATAAAATGGGATGATAGAAATACAAGAGGACACGGAAAGAAAATCAAGAAAGACAGCTATAGAAGATATCTGAAAAAGAACAGCTTTCCTCACAGAGTAATAGACAGTTGGAACAAGTTAGATGAGAAAGTGGTGTGTGCAAAAACAATACATGAATTTAAAAATAGTTTAGATAAAATGAGATATGAAGACGGGACACCACGAGCATAGCTCCCCTTCCCGTAAAATACAACTAGGTAAATAGGTAAATACACAAACACACACACACTTCAACGAACGGACGGCTTAGAAGACGTTCTGAAGAAAATTGAAGTTTTGTGGATCCCAACACAGAGAAGTGCCTATTGTATATACAGGGTGGGGGGGAAATTGCTCGTGGGGTAGTAGGAAAGTAGGGAAAGAGAAGGGGAGGGATTGCTGAGGGAAATGGAAGGAAATGAGGAAGGAGAGGACTTGGCCCAGGCAGACAGGTGAAAGGTAAACAAACGGCCCCCCGACCAACTGAGCGATGATGAGATGTCTAATAAAAATGTAAAGATTAGAAGTATAGATAAGAGCAATACAGTAGAAAGTGATGAGAATATTTTCCAGGGATTTAAAGAGGGTGGGAGGGACACAAACCCCCCCCGACTGACAAGACTACAAGAGAAGGTCGATAAGATGATCGAGGACTTGGAGCATAGGTTCAGTCATGTTAACAACATTATACGGAGAGTTGAAAAATTGGAACTAGAGAAGGCGAACAAAAACTTAACTAAGGAAATTGAAGAATTAAAAAAACAGTTAAAAGAAGTAAAAGAAGAGAATAAAGTCTTAAAGGAGAATAATAAGGAGAACAAGGAGGATTGGAAAAAAATCCAAGAAAATAGCAAAGTTGCATTCACTGACATAATCAGACAGCAAATGAATGAACAAACTGAAAACTCACTTATTAAAGTGATGAGACAGGAGAATATAGTAAGAGACTTAGCAGACAGAAAGAAATGTATAATTATATTAGGAATGGAAGAGAAACATAACCCAGATAGAACCACAAGAATCAAAGAGGAAAATGAAAAAGTAAGAAATTTACTAGAATTAGTTCAGAAAGATGAACCAGAAATAATGAAACAAATCAAAGAGAAATTCAGGCTCGGGAAATATAGTACAGACAAGACCAGACCAATTAAGATTAAATTCAGGTCACAAACTACGGCTGAGAATATCTTATCCAAAACAGGGAAACTAGCAACAAGTGAACAATATAAAAAGGTATGGATAAAAAGGGAAATGAATAAAGAGGAAAGAGAGGAAGAAAAACAGAAAAGACCTGAAGCTAAGGAAAAAACGAGATAAGAACGGAGTCAGAAAAAGAGAGATTCTATTGAAGAGTAGTGAATATGAAACTAAAGAAAGTCGACATACAAGAGAAAAACAAAAGGTAAACAGAGAACACAATGGAAGTGGCAGAAAACTAAGAGTGTCTTACACAAATATAGATGGATTAATAACAGGATTGAATGAGCTGAATGATTATTTGAAAGAAAAAGAACCAGACATAATGGGAATTGTAGAAACAAAACTAAAAGGTCCACTACCACCCAACAGTGTAGGACATGATGCATATAATTATTGGATTAGAAACAGAGTGAAAAAGGAAGGGGTGGAGTTATGTTCCTGACTAAGAAGGATATAAACGTGGAGTGTGTCACATATGGAAAGAATACAGTAGAGATGATAATGATGGAAGTAGAAGACAGAGATAAGAAGAACAGAAAGTTTGTGATACATTATGTGCCCCCGAAAACAGCCTCATGGGAAGAGAGTGAACATAAAAGTATGTTAGAGGACACAGAGATAACATTAAACAAGATAATGGAAGAGGGAGGAAAAATAGTTATGATGGGCAACTTTAATTGCAAAGAAATCTGCTGGGAAGAAATGACAGTAAAGGGTGGAGATGGCTCATGGGGAAACGCTCTACTTGAGATGATTACTGACCATACAATGACACAATGGATACAGGAGAACACTAGGTATAGAAATGAAGAAGAGCCATTAAGACTAGACCTAATAATTACATCCGAACCTAGAATAGTGGACAAAATTGAATATAAAACACCAATAAGTAAAAGTGACCACATATTGATTGAACTGGAACTTAATGAAGAAAAATATATGAAAAGAAATGAACAATATAGAAAAGGAAGAATGATGTATGAAAAAAACTTTGATAAAATAAGAGAATTCTTTCAAAAGGAAAACTGGGAAGAAATATACAAAGAAGAAACAACAGTATAAGAGAAATGGAATATTTTGACAAAAATTTACAAAAAAGGAGTGGAAAAGTATGTCCCAAGACAAAAACAAGAAAAAGAATATGTAAAATGCTGGTACAACAAAAGTTGTAGGGAGTTAAAAGACAAAAGAGACAAAGCTTGGACCAGATGGAAAAAAGACAGAAGACCTGAAAAATGGAAAATATATACCTGTTATAGGAATGAATATGTACAAACGTGCAGAGGGGAAAAGAGAAAATATGAAAAAGATATCATAGAAAAGTGTAAAGATCAACCAAAACTATTCTACAGATTTGTAAACAATAAATTGAAAAACAAACAAGACTTGGAGAAATTAAGAAAAGAGGGAGTTGAATACACTGAGGAAATGGAAATGGCGGAAATTATGAACAAACATTTTAAATCAGTGTTTACAAGGGAGAACATACCTGAAGAGAACGAATGGAAAGAGAAAGTCCCCCCTATGGAAGAAATAGAAGTAACAAAGAATGAAATATTAACACACTTGAGTAATCTTGATGTCAGAAAATCGCATGGACCAGATGAAATAGCAAACTGGATTTTGAAAGAATGCAGGAATGAACTGGCAGACAAAATACATAGCATACTAAATAGTTCCTTGAAAGAAGGAAAAGTTCCAGAAGATTGGAAAAAAGCAAATATAGTACCTATATATAAAGGAGGAAATAAAGAAGAACCTACCAACTATAGACCAGTCTCTCTAACAAGTACAATAGCAAAAATTTGTGAAAGAATTATCAAAAGTAGATGGGTAAAATATTTAGAAAAAAACAAAGTGTTAAATCCAAGGCAATTTGGATTCAGACAAGGACGATCATGCGTCACCAATTTGATATGTTTCTATTCAAGGCTAATAGATATAATACAAGAAAGAGATGGATGGGCGGACTGTGCATTTTTAGACCTAAAGAAAGCTTTTGACAAAGTACCACATAAGAAGTTGCTTAAGAAATTAGAAACTAAAGGAGGAATACAGGGCAAACTACTAAATTGGATGGAAGACTTTTTGCAAGAAAGAAAAATGAGAGTAGTGATAAGAAACCAGCACTCAAAATGGGATGAAGTAATAAGCGGTGTTCCGCAGGGAACAGTTCTGGCCCCAATAATGTTTGCTATATATATTAATGATATGGATGAAGGAATTGAAAGCTATATGAGCTTCTTTGCAGATGATGCAAAACTACTGAAAAGAGTGAAAACTGAAGAAGATTGTGAATCACTACAGAGAGATCTAAATAAAGTACAAGAATGGAGTAGGAAGTGGGAGATGGAGTTCAATACAAAAAAGTGTAGTATAATGGAATTTGGAAAAAGCAAAAACAGAATAACAGGAGCATATAAATTGGGAGAAGAAGGAATAAAAAAAGTAGAAAATGAGAAGGACCTGGGAGTCATTGTTATGAATAATATGTCACCTAAGAAACATATAAATAAGATTTTTGGAGAAACTTATAATTTAATAAGAACAATCAAAGTTGCATTTACATACCTGGATGAAGAAATGGTGAAGAAAATCCTAATCACCCTGATAAGACCAAGATTGGAATATGCAGCAACGATATGGTCACCAAGTACAAAAAAAATGTATAAAAAAACTTGAAAGAATACAAAGAGCAATTACAAAATTGGCACCAACACTCTCAAAACTATCATATGAAGAGAGACTAGAAAAACTTGAACTACAGACACTAGAGCAAAGAAGTGAGGAGATTTGATAGCTATTTACAGAATCATGAAAGGCATAGAAATTACTGATAGAGAAAATCTGATAAAATGGGATGACAGAAATACAAGAGGTCACGGAAAGAAAATAAAAAAAGCCAGCTATAGAAGAGATTTGAAAAAGAACAGCTTTCCTCACAGAGTAATAGACAGTTGGAACAAGTTAGATGAGAAAGTGGTGTGT
>NW_027467710.1:5036417-5038917 GCF_046742065.1 Oratosquilla oratoria
GCAAACAAGATAACACACATCCTTGTCTCAAGCCATTCTCGATTTTGAAACATTCCGAATATCTTCCATCAACCCTTACCATTGATTTAGTGTTTGTAAGACAGACTTTTATTAAACGTATTATCTTGTCCAGTATTCCAAATTCCTTTAGTATGCCCCATACACTCTGTCTATATATACTGTCGTACGCTTGTTTGAAATCAATAAACAAATGGTATTGCATCGTATTATACTCCCATGCTTTCTCTATTACTTGTTTTAATGTAAAAATATGGTCAATCGTTGACTTTCCACTCATAAATCCACACTGATAATCTCCTATTACACACTCTGCGTATACCTTCAATCTGGTATATAGTACTCTAGCAAGGATCTTATATCCAGTCTGTAACAGTGTAATGCCCCTGTAATTTATACATTCATTTTTATTTCCTTTTTTATGTATTGGTATTATCACTCCTTCATTCCATGATGATGGTATTCTTTCCTTTCTCCATACTAGCTGTATTAATTCTGTCAATTTTCTTTCTAAAACTTCCACCTAATTTTAAGAATTCTACTGGGATATTATCTCTTCCTGGAGCTTTATTACTATTTAAACCATTGATGCATTTTCTTATTTCCTCCAGCGATGGTTCCTCCAGGTAATCCTCTGGTCCTTGTATATCTTTACCAATCAAGGGATTTTCAGGTTCAGGTCTATTTAAGAGTTCCCTAAAATATTCTTCCCATCGTTCCATTACCTCTTTTTCATTAATCAAAATTTCACAATTTTTATCTTTTATCATCTTTGTTCTTGGTTGATATCCCTTCCTAAGTTTCCTTACTCCTTCATATTGTTCCCTAACCTTGCCTTCTTTAGCATCCTGATCTATTTTATCTAACTATTTATTTGATGCCTTTTTTTTTTTCTTCTAATTATTCATCTAGCTTCTCTCGTCTTCTTCTGCGATATTCTTGTTAGTTCTCCATCAGTCATATTCATCAACCATTTGGCTTTCGCTAGTTTTCTTTCTTCAACTATTGTTTTACAGTCATTATCAAAGAACGTATTTCTGTTTTGTCGCCGATTAAATGAAGCGGCCTCGCTGTGGATGTACTGTGTCTTGCGACACTGCTTCTGACCCAGGGAGGTAAGCAGGGTGCAGGGATGACCCGTCATCCAGGAGGTGCTCAGATGAGAGGAAGGGTGGGAGGGGTGTGGAGTGTATTTAGGGATGAAATGGGTGGGAGTGTTTTTATGCCTTTCCCTTTTTGGCTACCTCCCTTGGAAGGGGGAAAAAGCCTTGGTATATGTATGTATGTATTTGCTCTGCTGCTCCCTTAACCACTTCTTCAATTTTTCTCCATTCATTGTCAACATTGGTCTTGTCCCCCTCCTCTGTCTACTCCATTGCAGTAAATCTATTTTGTATATTCACTTGGTATTCAGTCAATTTTTGTTCCATCTTCAATTGTTCAACATTATAAAGCTTTTTCTTTTCTGCTCTAAGGTTCTTATTAATCTTTAATTTGGTTCTAAGTTTGGTTATGGCAAGAAAGTGGTCACTATCACACTCAGCTCCTCTGAAGGCCCTTATGTCCAGGAGAGCACTTCTAAATTTCTTAGTTACTAAAATATGATCTATTTGGTTTTTGTCCTTCCATCCGGTGATATCCATGTGGCTTTGTGTATGTCTTTATGTTGGAAAATAGTGCCACCAATTACTAGATAGTTTTGGTTTGCATACGATGTCAACCTAATTCCATTTTCGTTACTTTCCTGGTGTAAACTTTCTTTCCCTATTGATGGAGCGAAGACTTCAGTTTCCTTGCCAACTTTCGCATTCATATCTCCAAGGATGAGGGTAATATCATGTTTTCGTATTTCATCCGTTACTTCTTGTAGTTTTTCGTAGAAGTCGTCCTTATCTTGTTCATCGCTATCATTTGTCGGTGCATATGCCACAATCATACTCAGATTAAACCATCTACATTTGAATCTAACTTTAAGTAGTGTTTCATTGATTGGCTGGAACTTTATTAAGGATTTCCTCGCTTTATCGCTCATACATATTTCCATATATATATATATATACATATATATATATGTATATATATATATATATATATATATATATATATGTATATATATAATATATATATGTATATATATAATATATATATATATATATATATATATGTATATGTATATATATATATATATGTATATATATAATATATATATATATATATATATATATATATATATATATATATATATTTATATATACACATAATATATATATATACATTATGGAGGGAAGGGTGGTAGATAGATCGCTAATGGATTATGTAGTGGTAAATAGGATTATGATAGGAAGAGTTAAGGATGTACATGTGCTAAGGGGAGAGGGTGGGGGAATATCAGATCATTTTTTGGTGGAAGGTAAGCTGAGAGTGGAGGATAGATGGAGAAGGAGGAAAGGGACAAAAGGTAGGGAGGTTCTTAGAGTGAACT
>NW_027467710.1:5046417-5057645 GCF_046742065.1 Oratosquilla oratoria
TCCTGATGACTACGCAGCAGCCAATCAGGATGATCACTTCACACAACACCACCCAAACAATCAGAAATAAAATAGTATATAAACATCACACACACACACACCCAAACAATTAGCCTGAAGATGGTCTACAGAGAAGACCGAAACGTTGCAACCTCATACGGACAGCTACTCAGCAAACTATCAGTCCAACACCGTAAATTAGCAAGAGAAATTGAAGTTCTTAACAAAAAGATAAATAATGCAGAAAAAGCAATATTATTTAATCTCGTCTGTCAACAAGAAAATATAAATATATATATATATATATATATATATATATATATAAATACATTAATATATATATATAAATATATATATATATACATATATATATAAACATTATATATATACATACATATATATACATATATGTATATATATACACATATATATACATATATATATATATATATATATATACATATATATATTACATATATATATGTATTACATATACATATATATATATATACATATATATATATACGTGTATATATATATATATATATATATATATATATATATACATACATAATTACATATATATATACATATATACATACATAAATATATATATATATATATATATATATATATATATATATATATATATATATACATATACAGATATATATATATACATACATATACCAAGGCTTTTTCCCCCTTACAAGGGAGGTAGCCAAAAAAGGAAAAGGCATGAAATCATTCCCACCCATTTCATCCCTGAAAACACTCCACACCCCTCCACCCTCCCTCCCATCTTAGCACCTCCAAGATGACGGGTCATCCCTGCACCCTGTCCACTGCCCTGGGTCAGAAGCAGTGTCGCAAGACACAGCACATCCACAGCAAGGCCGCTTCATTAAATCGGCGACCCCCCCCTCTCCGTCCCCCCATATAAAGGAGAGGACGGGGAGAAATCCCTTCGGGCTGCGTCAAAATTCTGCTCACACACACTACCTCACCCCCCATCCATTCCACCTCATGCATCACAACATCTTCCATATACAACCATTCTCCATTCACCCCTGTCTTCTGTCCTCTCCCGTCCTTCCTCAACAGACATTCCCTTCTTCCCCAAAGTCCCCTTCACCCAATCCATCCATCTCATCCTAGGACGTCCCCTCATGTTCACTCCCTCCACATCTGCCTTCCATACCTCTTTCATCAACCCTATCTCCCAATTCCCTTTCCACCCCTGTTCTCCTCCTCACCTCCTTATTTCTCACTCTATCTAGCCTAGTAACCCCCATCATACTTCTCAGACACTTCATCTCAAACACATTCAAGCTCCTTCTCTCTTCCTCTCTTATGTTCCATGTTTCTGCTCCATACAGTGCTGTTAAACACAATTACTCCTTCATACAGTCTCCTCTTAGCATCCATTCCCAAATTTCTATTCCTCATTACACTTTTTAATCCACCAAGGCATTTACTCGATTCTCTCAATCTACATTTCTACCTCCACCTTTACTCCACCTTTTCCTGCCACATTTGCACCCAAGTATCTAAAACTATCCACTTCCTCCAGTTACTCTCCCTTAATGCTCACTTCCAGATTACTGCCACTTTCACCTCTTGTACATCTCATTACCTTACTTTTACCCACATTTATCTTCAGCTTTCTTCTATCACATACTCTCCCAAACCCTGTCACCAACTTCCTCAACCCCTCCTCCGATCCTGCCACAAGCGCAGTGTCGTCAGCAAACAAAAGCTGGCTCACCTCCCACTTTTCTCCATTTTCTTTAACCATCTCCAATCCCTGACCCACAACCCTTGCATTTACCTCTCGCACTACCCCCATCCATGTATAAGTTGAACAGCCAGGGTGACATAACGCATCCTTGACAAAGTCCCACCTTTACCTCAAACCATTCACTCTCTCCATTTCTAATCCTGACACAAGCTCTACTACTCTCATAAAAACTCTTGACAGCTCCCAAAAGCTTTCCTCCTATCCCGTATATACGCATAACCTCCCACAGTGCCTTTCTGTCTACCCTATCATAAGCCTTTTCCAGATCCATAAAGGCCCAAAAAACATCCTTACCTTTTCCTATAGCTTTCTCACATATCTGTCTTACCACAAAGATCTGATCTACACAACCTCTACCTGTCCTAAATCCACACTGTTCTTCACCAATTACTCCCTCTGTTCCTCTCCTAATCCTCTCAATCAAGATCCTCCCATAAGCCTTCCCAACTACACTTAACAAGCTAATCCCTCTGAAACTACTACATTCACACTTGTCCCCCTTTCCCTTGTAAAGTGGAACTATACAAGCACTCCTCCAGTCCTCCGGCACTCTACCTTCTCTCCAGCAAACATTAAATAACCTCACCAACCAGTCCACCATCACTGTACCTCCTTTTTTAAGACATTCTGCATGGCATCCATCCAGACCAGATGCCTTGCCTGCTTTCATCATCTTAACTGCTGCCTTCACTTCATCCTTCCTTATTTCTCCTCCATTTTCCTCACTCATCACTCTCATTTTCTTAGCATTTCCCACTGCAGCTATCTTTCCCTCCCTATCCTCCTTCACATTTAGCAACTCTCTACAATATTCTGGCCATCTTCCTCTTACTGCCTTCTCCTCCATTATCATCTCTCCATATGCACCTTTTACCTTTTCTTCTCTACTTGATTCGCCTCCTCTTCCTCTCTTAATTTCTTTCCAAAACATCTTTTTATTACTTTCAAAATTTTCTGTCATACTCTTACCCCATTTTACATCTGCTCTCCTCTTTGCAACCTTTACCTTTTTCTTTACTTCTCTTTTCTTTTCTTTGGACATCTCATATGACTCCCTCGTCCTATTTTGTAACCAATCTGTGTAAGCTCGCTTCTTATCTTCTACAACCTTCTACATTTCCTCATCCCACCATTCACTACCCTTCCTTCTATTTCCTCCTGTCCTTCTTGTTCCACACACCATCTTTGCACACTTTGTGACTCCCTCCTTGAACCATCCCCATTCCTCCTCCACACCTAGCTCTACTCTATCCTTCACTCCCTCCCACTCCTCCTTCAGCTTCTTCTTGTACTCCTTCTCCTTTTCCTCTTCATTGAGTTCACTCTAAGCACCTCCCTACCTTTCGTCCCTTTCCTCTTTCTCCATCTGTCCTCCACTCTCAACTTACCTTCCACCAGAAAATGATCTGAAATTCCCCCACCCTCTCCCCTTAGCATATGTACATCCTTAACTCTTCCTATCATAATCCTATTTACCACTACATAGTCCATTAAAGCTCTATCTACCACCCTTCCCTCCACCACCCTTTCCCATGTGTACTTATGCTTGACTTTCTTCCGAAACACTGTATTTGCTATCATCAACTCTCTTTCTAGACACATTTCCACCATCAACTCTCCACTACGATTTTTTCCTGAAACTCCACATTTCCCAACCACTCCATCAATTGGATCCTTTCCTACCCTAGCATTAAGGTCTCCCAGTACTATTACATTTACAATTCTCCCTAAACCCTCTATGCACTCATTTAAATCTATCCAAAATGCCTCCCTTTCTTCTACACTCTTCTCACTGCCAGGCCCATATGCACTTACAAAAACCCACATCTCCTTTCCCAGTTTCACCTTCATCCACATTATCCTTGAGGAAACCTCCTTCCACTCCACTACACGTTTACCTATCTCTTCACTTACTAGTATAGCCACCCCTTCCCTCACTCGCCCTCTCTTCACTCCTGATAACCTCCCACTTACACTCCCAAACTTACAATCGCCCTTCCCTTTCAGCTTAGTTTCACTCAAAGCCAACACATCCATCTTTCTTCTCACAAACATACTACCTATTTTTTCCCTTTTACTCTCATCTGTACCACATCCACACACATTAAAAGACCCAAACCTTAGGGTGCTGGTCCGAGAACTTCGAGACCCTCTTATGCCTTTGCTTTTACTTTTAGGAATGTGCCCTGTGGGGCTACAAGGAGAAGGATGCCTAGTCCCAATCCCCGTCCCTTTCTTCTCCCCTCTTACGATCCAAGTGGCAATACTTGGAGGCAGTATTCTTTTACCCCACCACAGGGAATTCCCCCACCACAGAAAAAGAATACTCAGAGAAATGGTACAGGACAGCAACAAGGGGTTGGGGGACAGTATATAATATACATACACAGACATATATATATATATATATATATATATATATATATATATATATATATACATATATATATATATATATATGTATATATATATATATATGTGTGTGTATGCATACACAATATATATTTATATATATATATATATATGTGTATTTACCTAGTTGTATTTACCTAGTTGTATTTTACGGGAAGGGGAGCTATGCTCGTGAGGTCCCGTCTTCATATCTCATTTTATCTAAACTATTTTTAAATTCATGTATTGTTTTTGCACACACCACTTTCTCATCTAACTTGTTCCAACTGTCTATTGCTCTGTGAGGAAAGCTGTTCTTTTTCAAATCTCTTCTATAGTTGTCTTTTTTTATTTTCTTTCCGTGTCCTCTTGTATTTCTGTCATCCCATTTTATCAGATTCTCTCTATCAGTAATTTCTATGCCTTTCATGATTCTGTAAATAGCTATCAAATCTCCTCTCTCTCTTCTTTGCTCTAGTGTCTGTAGTTTAAGTTTTTGTAGTCTCTCTTCATATGATAGTTTTGAGAGTGTTGGTGCCAGTTTAGTAATTGCTCTTTGTATTCTTTCAAGTTTTTTTATACATTTTTTTGTACTTGGTGACCATATCGTTGCTGCATATTCCAATCTTGGTCTTATCAGGGTGACTAGGATTTTCCTCACCATTTCTTCATCCAGGTATGTAAATGCCACTTTGATTGTTCTTATTAAATTATAAGTTTCTCCAAAAATCTTATTTATATGTTTCTCAGGTGACATATTATTCATAACAATGACTCCCAGGTCCCTCTCATTTTCTACTCTTTTTATTCCTTCTTCTCCCAAATTATATGATCCTGTTATTCTGTTTTTTGCTTTTTCCAAATTCCATTATACTACACTTTTTTGTATTGAACTCCATCTCCCACTTCCTACTCCATTCTTGTACTTTATTTAGATCTCTCTGTAGTGATTCACAATCTTCTTCAGTTTTCACTCTTTTCAGTAATTTTGCATCATCTGCAAAGAAGCTCATATAGCTTTCAATTCCTTCATCCATATCATTAATATATATAGCAAACATTATTGGGGCCAGAACTGTTCCCTGCGGGACACCGCTTATTACTTCATTCCATTTTGAGTGCTGATCTCTTATCACTACTCGCATTTTTCTTTCTTGCAAAAAGTCTTCCATCCAATTTAGCAATTTACCTTGTATTCCTCCTTCATATTCTAATTTCTTAAGCAACTTCTTATGTGGTACTTTGTCAAAAGCTTTTTTTAGGTCTAGAAATGCACAATCAGCCCATCCATCTCTTTCTTGTATTATATCTATTAGCCTTGAATAGAAACATATTAAATTGGTGACGCATGATCGTCCTTGTCTGAATCCAAATTGCCTTGGATTTAGTACGTTGTTTTTTTCCAAGTATTTTACCCATCTACTTTTGATAATTCTTTCACATATTTTTGCTATTGTACTTGTTAGAGAGACTGGTCTATAGTTGGTAGGTTCTTCTTTATTTCCTCCTTTATATATAGGTACTATATTTGCTTTTTTCCAATCTTCTGGAACTTTTCCTTCTTTTAAGGAACTGCTTATTATGCTATGTATTTTGTCTGCCAGTTCATTCCTACATTCTTTCAGAATCCAGTTTGCTATTTCATCTGGCCCATGCGATTTTCTGACATCAAAATTACCCAAGTGTGTCAATATTTCATTCTTCGTTACTTCTATTTCTTCCATAGGGGGGACTTTTTCCTTCCACTCAATCTCTTCAGGTTGTATATTTTCCCTTGTAAACACTGATTTAAAATGTTTGTTCATAATTTCTGCCATTTCCATTTCCTCAGTGTATTCAACTCCCCCTTGTCTTAATTTCTCCAAGTCTTGTTTGTTTTTCAGTTTATTGTTTACAAATCTGTAGAATAGTTTTGGTTGATCTTTACACTTTTCTATAACATCTTTTTCATATTTTCTTTTTTCCTCTCTGCACTTTTGTACATATTCATTTCTATAACCAGTATATATTTTCCATTTTTCAGGTCTTCTGTCTTTTTTCCATCCGGTCCAGGCTTTGTCTCTTTTGTCTTTTAACTCCCTACAACTTTTGTTGTACCAGCATTTTACATATTCTTTTTCTTGTTTTTGTCTTGGGACATACTTTTCCACTCCTTTGTAAATTTTTGTCAAAATATTCCATTTCTCTTCCACTGATGTTTCTTCTTTGTATATTTCTTCCCAGTTTTCTTGTTGGAAGAATTCTCTTATTTTATCAAAGTTTGTTTTTTCATACATCATTCTTCCTTTTCTATATTGTTCATTTCTTTTCATATATTTTTCTTCATTAAGTTCCAGTTCAATCAATATGTGGTCACTTTTACCTATTGGTGTTTTATATTCAATCTTGTCCACTATTCTAGGTTCAGATGTAATTATTAAGTCTAGCCTCGATGGTTCTTCTTCATTTCTATACCTAGTGTTCTCTTGTATCCATTGTGTCATTGAATGGTCAGTAATCATCTCAAGTAGAGCATTTCCCCATGAGTCATCACCACTCTTTACTGTCATTTCTTCCCAGCAGATTTCTTTGCAATTAAAGTCGCCCATCATAACTATTCTTCCTCCGTCTTCCATTATTTTAGTTAATGCTATCTTTGTGTCCTCTAACATACTTTTATGTTCATTCTCCTCCCATGAGGCTGTTTTCGGAGGCACATAGTTGATCACAAATTTTCTGCTCTTCTTATCTCGGTCTTCCACTTCTATCATAGTCATCTCTACTGTATTCTTTCCATATATGACACCTTTCACGTTTATATCCTTCTTTGTCAGGAACATAACTCCACCCCCTTGTTTTTTCTCTCTGTTTCTAATCCAATAATTGTATGTATCATGTCCTACACTGTTGGGTGGTAGTGGGCCTTTTAATTTTGTTTCTACAATTCCCATTATGTCCGGTTCTTTTTCTTTCAAATAATCATTCAGTTCATTCAATCCTGTTATCAATCCATCTATATTTGTGTAAGACACTCTTAGTTTTCTGCCACTTCCATTGTGTTCTCTGTTTCCCTTATGTTTTTCTTTAGTATGTCGAACTGCTTTATTTTCATGTTCACTACTCTCCAATAGAATCTCTCTTTCTCTGACTCCGTTCTTTCCTCGTTTTTTGCCTTAGCTTCAATTCTTTTCTGCTTTTCTGCCTCTCTTTCCTCCTTATTCATTTCTCTTTTTATCCATACCTTTTTATATTGATCATTTGTTGCTAGTTTCCCTGTCTTGGATAGAATTTTCTCTGCCGTTGTTTGTGACCTGAATTTAATCTTAATTGGTCTGGTCTTATCTGTACTATATTTTCCGAGTCTGAATTTTTCCTCAATTTCCTTTATAATTTCTGGTTCATCTTCCTGGACTAATTTTAATAAACTGCTTACCCTTTCATTTTCCTCCTTGATTCTTGCGGTTCTATCTGGGTTATGTTTCTCTTCCATTCCTAATATAATTATACATTTCTTTTTGTCAGCTAATTCTCTTACTATATTCTCCTTCTGTCTCATCACTTTAATAACTGAGTCTTCATTATGTTCTTTCAATTGCTGTTTGACTATGTCAGTGAATGAAACCTTATTCCCTTCTTGAGTTATTCTCCAATTTTTAGCTTCTGTAGCTATTTTCTCACTGTTTTCATTACTATTCTTCTTCAATTTCTCATTCTCCTCCTTTACATTTCCTAACTGTCTTTTTAGGTCCTCTACTTCTTCAGTTAAGTTTCTGTTAGCCTTCTCTAGTTGTTCCAATCTTTCAATTCTTTGGAGAATGGAGCCT
This sequence comes from Oratosquilla oratoria, assembly GCF_046742065.1. Lineage (NCBI taxonomy): Eukaryota > Metazoa > Arthropoda > Malacostraca > Stomatopoda > Squillidae > Oratosquilla > Oratosquilla oratoria. The sequence continues at coordinate 5,054,413 of NW_027467710.1, forward strand.
ACATTACCTAACTTACGTTCCAAGTCCTCGATCACCTTATCAACTCTCTCCTCTAGTCTTATCAGTCTGGGGGGGGTTGTGTCCCCCCCACCCTCTTTAAATCCCTGGAACATATTCTCGTCACTTTCTACTGTATTTCTCCTCTCTATACTTCTAATCTTTACATTTTTATTTGCCATTTCGTCATCCGGTGGTCGTTTCATGTTGACCTTCCGCCCGTCTGCCTGGGCCAAGTCCTCCACATCCTCATTACCTTCCATTTCCCCAGTAATCCCTCCCCCTCTCCTCTTTCCTTACTTTCCCACTACCTCACGAGCAATTCCCCCCCCCTGCAAATACAAAAAGGCACTTCTCTTTGCGTTGGTATCCTCAATCTGCACTTTTCTTCAGAGCGTTCGTCAAGCCGTCCGTTCGTTGAAAGTGTGTGTGTGTGTGTGTGTTTGTGCATACACAATATATATATATATATATATATATGTGTGTGTGTGCATACACTATATATATATATATATATATATATATATATATATATATATACACACACACACGACAGTCGAAGTGACAGCGAAGATTGGAACTTCAGAAAAAACATCAATTTTCGTGGATATCAACGAGGGAGTACCTTTTTGTATCTATAAGAAAGGGAAATCTCGTAGTGTAGTGGGAAGGTGATGAAAAAGGAGAAGGGAGGGATTACTGAGGAAAATGGAAGGAAATGAGGAAGGAGAAGGGGAGGGATTACTGAGGAAAATGGAAGGAAATGAGGAAGGAGAAGACTGGGTCCAGGAGGCCAGGCGCCTTGTAAACAAACAGAGGCCGGATGATTTTGGTGAAGAAAGGATTAGCAAAATATAAAGATTAGAAATATAGATAAGAGCAGCACAATGGAAGGTGAAGATAATAATTTCCATGGATTTAATGAGGGGGGGAGATACCAACCTTCCCCGATTAGCAAGCCTAGAGGAAAAACTTGAGAAAATGACCGAACATTGGGAGAGTAGATTTGGTCAACTTACACGGATTGTGCAGAGAGTTGAAAAATTGGAAGAACTAGAGAAGATGAACAAAAACCTAACTAAATAGAAGAATTAAAAAGACAGTTAAAAGAAGTAAAAGATGAGAATGAGGAATTAAAGAGGAATAATAAAGAGAATAAAGAGTCCATAGCAAAAGAAGCACAGGGTTAGAAGAAAATCCAAGAGAACAACAAAACTATATTTGATAATATAGTGACACAGCAGATGAAAGGACAAACTGAAAACAAAGTTATTAAAGTGATGAGGGAGAAGGAGAATATAGTAAGAGACTTGGCAGATAAAAATAAATGTATAATTATATTAGGGATGTAAGAGAAGTATACTCTAAATAGGACTACAAGAATAAAGGAGGAAAAGGAAAAGGTAAATAATATATTAGAAGTAGTTCAAGATGAACCTGAAATGGGAAAACAAATTGAAAAAATATATAGGCTCGGGAAATATAATACAGATAAGACCAGACCAATTAAGATCAAATTCAGGTCACAAACGACAGCAGAGAATATCTTAGCAAAAACAGGAAAACTAGCAGACAGTGAGCAACATAAAAAGGTATGGATAGAAAGAGAAATGAATAAAGAGGAAAGACAGGATGAGAAATCAAAAAGACTAGAAGCTAAAGAAAAAAAAAAACAAGAATAGAACAGAGAAAAAGAGAAATTCTATTGGAGAGTAGTGAATATGAAAGTGAGGAAATGGTTCATAGCAGAGGAAAATGGAAGGGAAACAAAAAACACAATGAAAGTAGCAGAAAATTAATGGTGTCTTACACAAATATAGATGAATTAATAACAGGCTTGAATGAACTGAATGATTACCTCAAGAAAAAAGAACCGGACATAATGGTCATTGTAGGGACAAAATTAAAAGGTCCACTACCACCTAACAGTGTAGGACATGGAGCATATAATTCTTGGATTAGAAACAGAGAGGCAAAACAAGGGGGTGGAGTTATGTTCCTGACTACGGATATAAATGTGAGGAATGTCACATATGGAAAGAGTAGTGTAGAGAGGATTACGATTGAAGCGGAGGACAAGGATATGAAGACCAGAAAGTTTGTAGTAAATTATGTGCCTCCTAAAACAGCTTCATGGGAGGAGAGAGAACACAAAAATATGTTAGAAGACACCAGGATATCACTAAGATAATGGAAGATGGAGGATGAATAATTATAATGGGTGACTTTAATTGTAAAGAAATCTGCTGGGAAGAGATGACAGTGAAGGGTGGAGATGACCTATTGGGAAATGTATTACTTGATATGATTATTGAACACATAATGATGAAGTGAAATAGAACATAATAGGAGAAACAATTTAAATAGAGAAAATAGAGAATTATAGAACAAGAAAAACACAATATAGATAGAGAACATATTGTGATATAACAATAAAATAAAATAATGATATTATAAAATATAAAGAAGAGATCTTGAAAATTTGTTATATTAAAAAAAAAAAAAAGAAAAATAATCCATGAAAAAAAAGAAAAAACTAGAAAATAAACAATGATGTATAGAAAAATAAAAATTGAAAATAGATAAAATCAATTATCAAAAGTGGAGACTACTGCACCAAGATGGAAAAAAAAATAAAAGAAATATAATTATGTTTATACAAATGTTTTAAATAAAATTAGACACAAAAAGTATTATAAAAATTCAAAATAAACAAAAAAATAAATAAACTTTTTCATTAAAGGAAACTTCCTCGAAAAAAAAGATGTTTTATCACTTATAGAAAGATAAATTATAAATAAACTCAACAAACTCTTTATTTAATAATTCTTCTACAATTTACAAAAAAATATAGATTATTTCTGTTATGTTTATGTATCTAAGTCTTCAGTGGTTTCTATTATTTATGTAATTTATATATGATAGTTTTTATAAGAAATATGTATTTTATTTATTAATAAATATATTAATATATATTAAAGACATTTTTATTAACTATATTCAATATAATAAATTGATTCAAATTTTAGATAAAATAAAGTGCTACAATAACACAAAAATTAAAGATTTACTTATACACACAATTCTTTTGATAATGAAAAGACAGTAAAAAGTAATTATACGTCTTTATAATATGTTTTCGTATGGAACTAACAATTGGAAGACTACAGATTATCATTTTTTAACAAATATATTCTTTTTTTTAACAAATCTCAATCTAAAAATCATATAAATTA
>NW_027467710.1:5058145-5060645 GCF_046742065.1 Oratosquilla oratoria
TGAGACGAGATTGAGACGGAAACTTCCGGAGGATGGAAATATTAAACTTTCCGTCAGAGCGTGATAACCCGATTATTACGGGGAAATGCCTAAAGTTATCTCGGGAGGGTGACAGACACTGGGTTGTCAACCTGAGTCCTTTTAGGTTCCCGAACGACCCGCAAGTAAGGGCGAAAAGCTAAGGTTAACGACTCGGGGAAACGACCCAACGGGAGGTGCGTAGCGAGGCAATGCAACGTCATCCGAAGCGAAGCAATGCTATGCGATGCGGAGCGATTCGGGAAGCGAGCGGAAAGAAGCTAACCCTATGACGCCCAAAGGGTTTCCCATCATCTGAATATAATAATTTGGCGACAGCAAGAATAGACATGAAAGTCTGATATATCATTGATGTCTAAGAAAACCAATCATACTTTCAGGGTGAGGAGCGGAGGAGAAGAACAAGGTGGATTGGTCACTGTGTCCGAATGGAGGCTGATAGACGTCAAAGACCAGTTTGAAGGTGGATTACAGGGTAGCCGACCATTGGGAAGACCCAGCAACAGATGGATGGCTGAATGGAGTAAAGAAGGGCATGGATCAAGTGGCACCAGGGGAGGTCTGAAAGGAAGTGGACAGAACTGTCTGGACAGACCATAAAAGCTGTAATAAATCTGTAGGCCTAACAGCCACCAGATTCAAAGTTAGAATCGTCTCACACGTATCGACCTTTCGCCGTGCGAAGTCCACGACACGACGTCGTGTTCTCAAATAACAATAGAAATCCATGGACGTTTTCACATGTCACGACCACAACCACGTGTGAAAGGTTCCACAGACACTTATGGTTGATAGCGCGACGTCATGCCATGGACGGCGCACGGCGAAAAGTCGATACGTGTGAAACGAGCCTTAGAGTCAGAGTTGGTAGAAAAGACAATAGTTCTCTCTCCGTCCTTGCTGTCTCGTTTGCGTTCCGGACAAGTCCAACACATCCCTACACCCTCACTTTCTGCTGTCCGCTTGGCTGTCCGCTTCGGACGAAACACGAGCGTAACTTTTCATATGTAAGTTGCCTTGTTTGATCTCTGTACATACCACCGACATCAACCCTTCCTGTCCTCAGCGCCTCGGACATAACACAGAAGAAATGGAGTCGCAGACGTTGTAAGGAAGTGATTCAAAGAAAGTAATGGACCAGAAGGGACAGAAAGATGAACGTGACGAATATTCTTTACTGAATGGAGATTATCCAACAATCATACAACGATGCTGAATACACAGAACTCTTGAAATCGATAAGGAGATAGCATGTATCCACCCGATACGGTAAGGCTTACTTTTCATCAGCCATGAAAGTATATATCAGCATGAAAATAACTGCAAGGTATATGCTGATTGACTCAAGAGGTCAAAACGCGGAGTTATGTTGGTGTCACACTGTGCGGTAGTGCCGGACGCGGATAGATGATGTTTGCTAGATCAACTGATTGATTGATGATTGATTTGGTTTAACGTCACAAACGCCTTCCTATCAGAAGGTTGGGACGGTGCCCCTTACAGAGGACTTTGTAGCATGGGATTTGAGTCATGCCCTGAGTTCAACTCGCCGGTGGCAGGATTCGAACCACCATCACCTCGCAGCAAGCAGCGATGCCCTAACTTGCTCGCATAGCGAACAAGTTAAACTGGTTTAATAAAATCACCTGGCGACAGCAGCCAGAACTTGATGGAACGACAACCACCATCTCCCTTCCCACCTGCTTCAGACACTCTCGTAAAACCTTCGGAGTCAAATGACTACTAATAATAAGGGAGGAGACTTTACTGGCGCCAAAGGCAAGCCGCACCGGCGGCGCCGGACAGTGTGACACCGGCCTAATGGTCAGAGGTAAGATGTCATGTACTTATCGTCCCTTTGAGAAGGGAATTCTCTGTGGTACACATCAGACATTTCATGCTCGATTAGACAAATCAATTTTGAAATGTAATACATTTATCCCCGCTTTCCTTATTCTTCTTTTCCTTTTTTATTTCTTCTTCCGTTTCTTTTTATATTTCCTTCCCGCCTAGTGACTTCGTTACATCTCTATTTCCTTTGTTTTCTTTCTTGAAATTTCCCCTCACATTTCTCCTCTCCTTCCCCTTCCGCTTCTCCGTCCCCCTCCTCTTCTCCCTCCCCTTCCTCTTCCTCCCCTCCATCCCATCTCCCGCTCACTCCCCAGTTCTTTCTCTACCTCTTTATATAAATAAATGTATATATATATATATATATATATATATATATATATATACATATATATATATACATGTATATACAATATATATACATATATATATGTATATATATATATTATATATATATATTATATATATATATATATATATATATATATATATATATATACATACATATATATACTTTTCTAAGGTATAAAGAAAATACCTTCAAGAAATTTATAAATACTGAACCACCCATCACATTGAACGAAACATACAAAAGAGAGAACCTGCCCATATA
>NW_027467710.1:5065645-5070645 GCF_046742065.1 Oratosquilla oratoria
CAAGCTTTGTTGAAGTCTACAGCAGTGGCAGCATTGTTCAATTTGTAAGAACTACTCCCAATAATTCTATTGTGAGTGCAAAGGTTGATGGACAGAATATAAATAAGTTCTTCGATGTGCATTTTTATTTTACTCAAGACGTCTTTCGACCCAATCAGGGACTATCTTCAGATGCTACAAGTTGATGAATAGAGGAACATGAATGGACTAAGGACTTACGACAGAATGCCCACTCGAGCGGGATCGGTTTTTGTGGAAAGGGAGGAGAAGTCTTTTGGAAAATTAAATGATAGTCGTGTATAAAAGTGGGGATGTTGCCAATGAGGACTTTTAAGGGATGCTTATTGGGTCATGTATCGTGGTTCAGGAGGCAAGTAGCAGGAGACTCGAACACCGAGTCTTGCATCTACATCAGCGGAGGAAATTGTCGGAGACATGGAAACACGGGGGAAAGAAATAGTGAGAGTTAAACTGAAATGAAATGTAGCGTGAGAGAAAGTTAGAAAATAAGTGAATTTTAGTCGAAGAGGAACTATGTGTATATGTTTGTGCATTTGGGCGTGATTTTGTTCGTTTTGTTCGCGTGTAATAGTAAATATGATGGACGATATTCTCATGGTGATCCACAATTATCTATTTATCTATCTATCTATTTATTTTATCTATCTATTGTATATCACTGGAGAGAGAGTGAATTATGGGACATAACTAGTATAGCTTCGTACGCGTGAGGGATCCTTGGGAACGAAAATACTGGAACATAACTACCCACGGAGTGCCACTGAGTTACTTTACAAGATTGCTGGGAAGATTTCCTTACAGATGGGAGCGAATGGAATAATATTGTGCTAAAAAAGAACATATATAGTGCACCGGTCTGCTAAAACACGTTTTGGATGTGCAAACGCAATGCTTCTCCCTCTTTTTTCGAAAAAGGAAAGAAAAAGAATGTGTTCATGTTTTTTTTTTTCTCTACAATTTTTTTTCATTTTTACTTTGCTCGCAACTTCATCGTATGATTATACATTTTTCCATCATCCCTTTAGCTTTTTCTTTTATTTTCTTTTAATCTCTGTATCTTCATCATCATGATTTTTTCTTTACATTAAACCTCTTAAATTAAAAATACTCGGTGAATCCCTATATCTATAGGGTGCCCAATGGTCCACGCCGTCATTATGACGGTACCCAATATATCTAAGAGGAATTTCCCTGTTTGCCATCAGGGACGTGCCAGTTAGCAGTGGGTCCTGCGACTGTGTGTTTGAGCTGCTCTTTGTCTGATCTTTCATACAAAACCTGTTCGATATGGGTGACCCTGCAGAAATTTCCTCTCTATCGATATAGCTTTTGTAATCATTAAGATTCTCAAGGTTAGTCACCACGTCAAGGTATCATCTCTCTGATAGATATATATATATAATATATATATATAGATATATATATATATATATACGTATATACATACATATATGTACATGTGTGTCTTGTTTGCTCTTAGTTCTTTCTTCTTCTTTTTCCTCTAGTTTCTTCCTTTTCTTCTCTCTTCTTCCTCCTTTTCTTCTTCTTTCTCCTTTTTTCTCTCATCTTGTTTTCTTCAAGATTCTTCTACTTCTTTAATCCTTTTTCTTCACATTTTTTCTTTCTTACTCCTCCATTTTGTTTTCTCTCGTTAATTCACCTTTTCTTTTTATTTTACTTTTTTTCCTTTTATTTGTTCTCCTTCGTCTCTTTCTCCTTCTCTTTGTCTTTCTTTTTCCTTCTTCCTTTTCCTCCTCCTCCTCTTCATTCTCCTTCTCGTCCTTATCTTCGACCTCGTCCTTGTCATCGTTCTCTTCCTTCTCCTCACTATTCTCCTTCACTTCCTCCTCCTCCTCCCTCTCAATTTCCTCCTCTTTATTATCTTCCTTGCACCCCTCTCCCTCTTTGTTCTCCTCCTCCTCCTCCTACTTCACCTCCCCTTCCTTCTCAATCTCCTCCTCGTTATTCTCCTCCTTGTCCTCCGCTCCTCTTCCTTCTCCTTGTCCTCCTCTTCCTTGTCCTCCCCTTTTCCTCCTCCTCCTCCTTCTTCTCCTTCTCTTTTTATCTCCTACTTCTGAATCTCCTCTTCGTTATCTTCATCCTTGCCCTTCCCCCTTTCCCTTATCCTTGTTCTCCTCCTCCTCTCCCTTCTCAATCTCCTTCTCGTTATCTTCCTCTTTGCCCCCTCCATCTTCTCCTTCTCCATGTCCTCATTCTCCTCTTTCTCCATCTCCTCTTTCTCCTCCCCCTTCTCAATCTCCTCCTCGTTACCTTCCTCTTTGCCCTTTCCTTCTCCTCCTTCTCCTCTTTCTCCTCCTCCTCCTCTTTCCATATTCACGTTTCACTTCTCTGATGCTGCTGCCTTACACCAATATTTCCATTTACTCGATCTATTTTTTTCATTCTATTTTCATTCAACTTTTCCTCTGTGTTTTTCTTGCGCCTTTTCCACTTCTTCTTCTTGCCTGCCAATCTTGTTGCTTCATAATTGAATTGGACTTGCGACTTTCGGCCTCCTCAGACGTCCTATCTTTAGACAGCTTACCTTCGCCTCTTTTACATCATGTTTCTGCAGGCTCTTCCCAAAACACATACGATAGACTTTATTGTTGTAGCATTATTGTTTTCGTTATCTCCTTCCCTCTGTTGGTTGTCAGGCTGGACGGACCTTCACAGTTTTCACTATGCCTCTCCAGATGGTTCGATATCCTCTGCCAATTCCTTCCAGTTCTCTCCTGGCGCCACTCTCTCCATGTCCTTTTCCATTCCTTCCATCCATCCATCCATCTGTACCTGGGTCTCCTCAATGGTCGTCTGCCCTGTACTCCTCATTATCTATCATCATCATCATTATTATTATCATTATCAAGAGGGAGGGAGGGGGTGGATGGGGATGGAATGGGTGAGAGTAGATTTTTATTCCTTTGTTTTTAGGTACTTCCCTTGTAAGGGAGAAAAAGCCTTTGGTATATTTATGTATTATCATTATCATCATCATTATTATTATGATCATTAGTAGTAGTAGTAACAGTAGTAGTACTATTATCATTGTCACTGTTATTATCATTATTATCATTCCATTACTTGTTTCATAGCATTATTGTTTTCAAGACTTCTGACCATGCCTGCTGTGTTTTATGTTTTTAACCATCCAGTAGCGTTCCGCAGTGCCCCAGCTGGCGTTCTTACGGTCACCATCTAATCCATTTATCCATCCACCATATCCAGTCTTAAATACCTGTACACTGTGTTAAACTAACTGCATTTATCTAATTGCAGTATACAGAGAATGAGCAATGCTCGTAGGGTCTTGTTTCCTACTCACCAATTTACCAAACCTAGTTTCAAATTCTTGTACAGTTCCAACTTAATATAATTTGCTTCCTGTTATCATATTTAGATTTTAATTTGGGATGTATCACCTTCTAAGCTATTTCAAGTATTCATACATCTATATGGAAAACTGTATTTTTTTCACATCTTTTAGACAGGTAGTTTTTCTTAATTTGTTCTCATGACTTCTAAAACTCCTATCCTTCATTCAAGATATATATTCTGTCAATGTAGTCTAAGCCTTTTAGTGACTTGAATACTGTAATCATTTCACCTCTTTCTCTTCGACCTTTCAAAGTTGGTAGACCCACTGCTTTTAGTCTCTCCTCATATGGCTTATCTGCCAGGCTGGGGACCACTTTTGGTTGCTGCCATTTGTACTCTCTCGATCTTGCTTATATACTTCACTCTGTGTGAGGACCATACCACTGACGCATATTCCAGTCTTAGATGGATCAGGGTTTCGATGAGGTTTTTTCATCGTTTCTCAACCCATATAGTGAGTCACAGTATCTTGTTTAGTTGAATTGTCAACGGGGGAAATTGTCTTCCGGGGGTAAATGTCCTAGGGGCAATTGTCCCAGGTGGCAATTGACAACGGGGGAAATTGTCCTAGAGGGCAATTGTCCTAGGGGGCAATTGTCCCAGGGGGCAATTGATTACGGGGGGCAATTGTCCTCCGGGGGAAATTGTCCTGTTGATATGCCCGTCTGGTGACAGGTTGTCTTTTATCAACACTCACAAAGCTTTCTCCTATTCTACTTTTATAATGGATTCACTTACCAAGGATGTATGTGTGTGTGTGTGTGTGTGTGTGTGTGTGTGTGTGTGTATGTGTGTGTGCAATTGTGTATTTGTAATCCCACGCTTGTATATATGCGTATAATATATATATATATATATATATATATATATATATATGTATATATATATATATATATATATATATATATATATATATATATATACATACGCTTCTATATTTAGATGCGTTTAATATACGAATTTGATCATGTCTTTAGAGAAAATATCTCGTCCATTTATTTACTCGAACTCTGAAGAAAAAAATAATCTTAATTACTCCTAACATGGGCCTAACTTTTACACTAAAACAGTATTCAGTGTTCTTTATTCCTATATTCTTGTGCCTGGAATATTACTGCGATCTCAATCTATATGTAAATATTCATTCAGGGCATTCACAAACCATGATTTTATTTTCTCTTATTTATTTATTTTATTTTATTTATTTAATTTAATTTATTTTTATTATTATTTTTTTTTTTTTGAGCGGCTCTGCCTCGGAAAACTTAATAATCACGTGCGTCTTATTTTTCAAATGCAAACAAGTTGTCTCCTTTAACATAAGAACATAGGAATGGAGGAGATAGTAAGAGACCATAAGGCATACACTAGGCAGTTCCATCTCCCTTACCGTCTTTCATCCCTATCCATAAAGTTATCTTCTTTTAAAACAACCAATTGCTTCAGCGCTAACTACATTGTTACCAAGTCTATTCCATTCGTTAATCACTCTGTTGGTAAACCATATTTTGCTTATTTCTATCTTAAACCTAAATTTATCAAACTGAAATCTATTACTATGAGTCCTGCCCTGTAGTCTTAATATGATGACCTTGTCTGCA
>NW_027467710.1:5085645-5095645 GCF_046742065.1 Oratosquilla oratoria
AAATGATCACTTAAATCAGTTACATATTCAAGAAGAATGGTCTGAAAAATGGCTAATGAAATTTAACACAAGTAAATGCAAGGTAATGCACATAGGTAAAAATAACAGTAAGTTCGATTACAAGTTATTTGGACATTCGTTAATAAAAGTGAATAGTGAAAAAGATCTCGGCGTAATTATCAGTAACGATCTCAAATCATCCAAGCAGTGTATTTCAACCTCTGAGAAAGCAAATAAGATTCTAGGACTGATTGCGCGATCTTTTGACTTCAGAAGTCCATCACTCATTAACAAGCTATATAAATCGTTAGTTCGTCCACATTTGGAATATGCTGTTCCCGTATGGTCACCGAATCTCATTAAAGACATTGACAGACTAAAAAAAGTACAACGGCGAGCCACAAAACTGATTCCAAATATCAAAAATAAATCATACGAAAATCGACTAAAATGTATGAATCTGTTTTCCCTAAAAAAAAATTAGACTCAGAGGTGACTTGATACAGGTCTTTAAAATTCTAAAGGGAATTGACAACATCAAAAGTGACAAAAATTTTACACTGAATGAGAGTCAGACAAAATACAATGGTCTCAAACTGTCCAGAAATAGATTCAATTTGGAAGTGGGTAGAAACAACTTCGCCAACCATGTAGTTAATGAATGGAATAAACTTCCTGCAGAGACAGTGCAATGTAGTTCAGTTCAAAGCTTTACAAATCATTTAGATAAACACCTAAGCAAGATGCTGTGATGATTATTATTTATTTTATATTATTTGTTTTTGTTTTGTTATCATTTGTCTGTTTGATTCTCATTTATTATTAGTTATATGTCAATTTATTATTATTTACTATTTACCTGTTTGTTTGTTGTTTGACTGTGCCTATGTGTTTATTCATGTATTTTATTTGATACATCATTATATTTTTATTTATTTATTTATTATCATTATTATGATTTTTCGCATCCGACCTAGATATGGAACAAAATGGTCTCCTATCGGCATGCTCCGCCTTTGTAATCCTTTGTAAAATAATGTTGCCGGACGTCCACTACATACTACTGTTGCCGGGGCTATTGAGGCTGCAAACGTCATCAACTGATAACGTAAGATAGATGTAGAACAGAAGACGTATTCGAAATCGACACCAACATCTTCAAAGGAAAGGAATCATTTGGTTAGGGAACGTTTCAAGAAGCCACAATAGCCACAATAGCCGCGGCCTAAGTATTCCTCTAAAGTCAATGGTATATGGAAAGAACAGCCTAAGCGTGTCAATTGGTCTATTTATCGTCATCGTTAGGGACTGTGCAATGGCCGCTGTCGAGCTGTGCTTCACGTTTGGTCCCCAAGTGTCGTGTCCGAGGGTCGTGTGATCTCCGTCAGTGACAACACATGCAACAAGTGCCTACACTCACCCTCCTTGCATTACTCTGACGTCTGCAAGGAGATTTCTTTGAGTGAATTTGCATGGGTCATTCAGAGTCATTCCTACTGTTGGGTCGTAAATAGCGTTCTGAGATCTACGAGCAAGATGAGGTTCGTGATTTGGGTGACAACCGTAGCTGTCCTGGCCTGAAACCTTTAAAGAGAGAGAGAGAGAAACAGAGAGAGAGAGAGAGAGACAGAGAGAGAGAGGAAGGGAGACAACATAAGGAATAGAATTTCTTAATTGAAATGATGAAACAAGTGGGTTCGTCATTTGTGTATTAAGATATTCTTGTCACCAATCTGATGATTAGGAGAAAATATATATTAAATTTCTAAAACGGATATCAGGAAACAGGTGCATTCCTAAATTTAGGAATCGTAAAAAAAAAAAAAGATTAAAAATACAATACAACAAGCCATAGAAATCCACCATATGTTTCTTATTGAAAATAAAATAGAATAAAGTACATTTTGATAGAACAAAATAAGATATACATGAAAAGTTAACTGTTAAATCCGTAGATTTCAATAAATAGAAAAAATATTGTAGGACATTCACAGCAGACATAAATACTTCAAAACAAACAGAAGATAGTAAGACACCTACGCAAGGAGGCGCTGAACTGCTGCGGCCGAAGCCGTCTCCTTTGCCCTTTTCATTCGCTCTGTCTGCTGGAAATCGTAGAGAAGTGCGGGGTTCGAACCCGCAACTAAGCGAACCCGAGACCAGCACGTTTCTGATCATGCCATCAGCGCCCAGATCAAAAGGCACAGGTATCATAAGTCAATACAAGAAATCAACAGCATTTACACAAGATAACAAAACATTCTTTCGAAGGTATCGTCAAAATTGATAACACGAAGGATAAATACAAATTAAAATTGTGCTAGTGGGATTAAATATTAACTAAGTTGCTAACTTCGAAGTGAAATTCTTGTCTGATAAAAGAGCTCAAAGCTTAACCAGACTTACAAGTAGGCAAGCGAGCGTGAGGATCAATGTCAATCGGAGAGAAGTGCGGGATTTGAACCCACTAGTAAGTCAATGGTTGCGATTGCGGCACCAGTGCTTAGAGAGAGAGAGATAGATAGATAGAGATAGAGAGAGAGAGAGAGAGAGAGAGAGAGAGAGAGAGAGAGAGGATATATACACAGAGGATAAATACAAATTAAAATTGTGCCAGTGGGATTAAATATATTCATTAAGTTGCTCTCTTCTAATTGAAATTCTTGTCTGATAAAAGAGCTCAAAGCTTAACCAGACTTAAAAGTAGTCAAACGAGCGTAAGGAGAAATGTTAATTGAAGAGAAGTGCGGGATTCGAACCCACTAACAAGTGAATGCGAGACCAGTATACTTGCGATTACGCCAACAACGAATGAAAGAGAGAGAGAGGGAGAGAGAGAGAGAGAGAGAGAGAAAGAAAGAGAGAGAGAGAGAGAGAGTAGGTAAGTTGTGATCCTGCCGATGACCTCGTCTTTCCGAAACTCAGCCTTGGTGCACCAAGTGACCACAAATCTCAGACGACTTCTCGAGTCTTCGTGGTGATCGCTCTTGGCCCTCCGAACTTGAGTCGTTGTAGGAATCTACTCTTCAATCAAGATGAAGAGAAACGCTTTGCTTTTTTTTTTTCAACGTTAACAGTAATAACTATAACATGTTTGACATTTATTTTTTCTATGTGGCTAGAGAAAGTGAATTATGCATACTTACTACGAAGCAGAGAAAGTGTGAGGAAAGACATTCATGTTCTCCTTGGGAAAAATTAACAAAACAACAAAAGTAAGAGCAAAGGTTGACTAAATAAACAAACTGATAAACAGATCAATAAATGAATAAATAGATAAATAAATGGATGAATGAATATACAACATAATTCATGACGTCACAGAAACGCCGTGACGTAATGATGTATCGGCCCCTCAATTGCACCAAATACCTCGTGACGTCACTGAAAATCTATGGCGTATTGATGTCTCGGGTCGTTAGTTGAACAAATTACTTCAATACGTCACTGAAATTCTATGACGTAATGATGTCTCGGCCCCTCAGATGACCTCATGACGTCACTGAAATTATATGACGTATTGATGCCTCAGACCCTCAGCTGAACAAAATACTTCATGATGTCACCGAAATTCCATGACGTAATGATGTTTCAGAGAGCTGCAGCTAATCCATTCCTATCAATCCTATTGCCCTGGTTCTCCACTTATGGAACTTCCCCCCCCCCACTCCCCTGGGCTGACCCGGGAGTCTCCCCAGTGGGAGTCACTAACCCACTAACCAAAAAATTAGTGGTAGTAAGTAGATGCAAAACGATGCAATCGAAGTAATGAATTGACCTTAAAGAAACTGAGGAACAGCAATACATAATGTCTGGGTTACGTAACGAGAGGCCAGCCGAAAGCCCTCGCCCTTTCAGAACTGTGGGCGAGACAAAAGACATATCAGATATATGGTTATATCTCAGAACTGTGTGATAAAAATAGATATAGATAGATATACAGATAGATACGTAGTAGGATATCTAGATAGTAAATAGACAAATAAAGAGAGGTAGAGGGAGAAAGATTGATAGATTGGTAAAAAGACAGACAGTTAATTAGAGATAGACAGATAAGTAGCTAGATAAATAGATAGGGAAATACATATATATATATATATATATATATATATATATATATATATAGATATATATATAGATAGAATGAGATAGATAGATAGATAGTTGATAGAGAGAGAGAGAGAGAGAGAGAAAGGGAGGGAGAGAGAAAGATGGGCTATAAAACATAATATATCAAAATTATGGATATGTACATATTTACGTCTTTTAGATAACTAACATACGAGTATATATGTGTATATAAATAAGTAAATAGATTACTTAATGAACAACATTATTCATGTATGTATATATATATATATATGCACAAATTTCACAAGTCACACGCGAATCACAAATATGCAGAGTCCACTAGGAAAAGAAAAAACACACGGAGTCCGAGCGCTTTCGTGATACATTCCCATTATCAAGGAGTACAGAAAGATGAGAACAAAAAATGGAGATACAGAGTATAAGTAGGACAAGAGAGACATTTACCCTCCTCTCCGAAGCCTGAAAGCTCAGGTTGGGTCACTCGGTGAGGTCGTGGAAACATATTATTATTACATTAACTTTTAAAATATGTACTATTTATATTACTGACAATATATGGATCTAATTTATATAATCCTAAACTATTATGAATGAGTTGGTCATAATTGCATTTGATAATTCCTGACTCTATGATATTTCTTTCTGTTATATTCTTACATTGTATAATTTTTGAAGCATTTTTCCAGTCAATAGGATGGTCAAATTCACAAACATGTTTAAAAAGTGCACTAGATTCTTGGCCCTTTTTTATGCTGTTTTTATGCTGTTTAATCCTAACCTCTAATTCTTTTCCTGTTTGACCTACATAATATTTGTCACATTTACTACAAGGTATTTTATATACACAGCCTGTAGAATTGTCAGGGGAATTCTTTATGAGAAGATTTTTTAGAGTTGTGTTGTTCTTGAAGGCTACATTTACATTGAAATTTTTAAGAATATTAGGAATCTCTATAAGATTTTCATTAAAAGGAAGTACAAGTAAATTCTTTTTCTCAAACTTTTGTTTTGGTTCCCCTTTATAAAATGTCCTTTTTGCTTTTTTGAAACATTTGTCCAAAAAGAATTTGGGATATCTCAACTGTGTTCCGATGTCATAAATTTTGTTCATTTCGTCATCCACAAATTCTGGGCTGCAGATGCGCAGGCCACGAAGGAACATGGAAGAAAATGCTGACTGTTTAATTCTATTATGGTGGGCTGAATAGTAATGTATATACGCGTTGACATTGGTTGGTTTTCGGTGAATACTATATTTTAAAAGTTAATGTAATAATAATATGTTTCCACGACCTCACCGAGTGACCCAACCTGAGCTTTCAGGCTTCGGAGAGGAGGGTAAATGTCTCTCTTGTCCTACTTATACTCTGTATCTCCATTTTTTGTTCTCATCTTTCTGTACTCCTTGATAATGTGAATATATCACGAAAGCGCTCGGACTCCGTGTGTTTTTCCTTTTCCTAGTGGACTCTGCATATACATATATATATATACATATATATATATATATATATATATATATATATATATTTACCTATATATATACCTATCTTGTAAACAATATGCATATGGATGTATAATAAAACAAATCAATTAACCAATATGGAGACATTTGTGATTATTAGTTAAATGAAAAACAAAGAACAAGAGAACTCGACGTCGTGTCATATTGCCTTTAGCGAGAAATAGACTTCAGTGTTGAAGTTTCAGAATCAGAGTTCAGTGAGCAAGAAAACACCGTCATCAAATCATTCTGAAACCTTCACAGTAGCACATTCTACGATTGGTCTTAAGAATATTTATTTATTTTTCATTAATCCTAGACTAAACGGGATGTTAGCGTTTAGATTTCGTTGAGGAACGAGAGGCTAATAAAACCTGGAAATGATGTTATAACTGGTATACATAACAAGTCTTGATCGTCGAAGGCCCTGAGCTGTGAGCGCGTAGGAGCGAGAATCCCTCGTAAAGCTTAGAAGGAAACGACCCAATCGCCCTGGGTTGGCTCGTGATGAGGGAACTGGGAATGGGAATAGGATAGGGAGAGACGAGGGAGACCGTGGTTGGGGAGGGGGAGGAGGTAGGAAGAAAAGGCTGGAAGGTTGAGTCACTGAATCCCAATAAACTTCTTCCGATCGTTTATCTGTTCCTTTCCCTCCCTCCCCCTTTTTTTCTTATTTTTTCTTTCCGGTCGTGTCTATAGGGGTAATCATTTCATGACTTCTTTTACTTTCTTTTTCTTTCCGGTCGGGTCTTCAAGATTATATTTCTAATCGACTATTGCCCCTGAAGTCCTAAAAAGCTCTTTTGCAATGTATGTGTGTATTCATGTAATATAAAGGAGTATTTAATTGCGTTGCCAGTAAAAGCACATATCGTGGAGTAGTGGGTAGTGTCCTGTGGCGGTAATTCATCTCTCTACGGTTCGAATCCGACTGACAGGACGAAGGTATGTGGTCCTTCTTCATGGTTCCTTAAGGGATTTGGGTACTTTCTAACGAGGGTGGATTCCTCATTTTATATATATATATATATATATATATATATATATATGTATATATACATGTATATATACATATATACATATATATATATATATATGCATATATATATACATATATATGCATATATATATATACATATATACATATATATATATATATATATATATATATATATATATATATATATATATATATATATATATATAAGCCACAATAGCCGCGGCCTAAGTATTCCTCTAAAGTCAATAGTATAAGGAATGTACAGCCTAAGCGTGTCAATTGGTCTATTTATCGTCATCGTTAGGGACTGTGCATTGGCCGATCTCGAGCTGTGCTTCACGTTTGGTCCCCAAGTGTCGTGTCCGAAGGTCGTGTGATCTCCGTCAGTGACAACACATGCAACAGGTGCCTACACTCAGCCTCCTTGCATTATTCTGACGTCTGCAAGGAAATTTCTTTGAGTGAATTTGCATGGGTCATTGAGAGTCATTCCCAGTGTTGGGTCGTAAATTGCGGTTTGGGATCTGCAAGCAAGATGAGGTTCGTGATTTGGTGGCAACCGTAGGTGTCCTGGCCGGAAACCTTTAGAGAGAGAGAGAGAGAGAGAGAGAGAGAGAGAGAGAGAGAGAGAGAGAGAGAGAGAGAGAGAGACGGGGCGAGGGATATAAAAGATGAAAAGTCTTAATTGAATTGTTGAAACCACTGCATTAGTCAACTGTGTATTAAGATATTTTTGTTCCGAATCTGATGATTAAGAGAAAATACATATTGAATTTCTAAAACGGATATCAGTAAAAAAAAAATGTACATATAAAATAAAAAGATAATACTGCAAGACATGGAAATCAACCCTACATTTCTTAATGAAAATAGAACAAAAGAAATCAGAATAAAAAATAATAGAAATGAATAAGATATGAATAAAAATTAAATTATTAGAACCATAGATTTCAATAAAGATAAAAAAAATACTATAGCACATTCACAGCAGACATAATTAAATGTTTCAAAACAAATAGAAGAATGTAAGACCCCTACGCAGGGAGGCGCTGAACTGCTGCGACCGAAGCTGTCCCCTTTGCCATTTCCTTCTCTCTGTCTGATGGAAATCGGAGAGAAGTGCGGGATTCGAACCCGCAACTAAGCGAATCGTGAGACTAGCACGTTTCTGATCACGCCATCGGCGCCCAGGTCAAATGGCACAGGTATTATAAGTCGATTTAAGAAATGAACGACATTGTCACAAGACAACAGAACGTTCTTTGCAAAGCGTCGTCAGAACTGATAACACAGAGGATAAATACAAATTAAAATTGTGCCAGTGGGATTAAATATATTCATTAGGTTGCTATCTTCTAATTGAAATTCTTGTCTGATAAAAGAGCTCAAAGCTTAACCAGACTTAAAAGTAGTCAAACGAGCGTAAGGAGAAATGTTCATTGAAGAGAAGTGCGGGATTCGAACCCACTAACAAGTGAATGCGAGACCAGTATACTTGCGATCACGCCAACAACGAATGAAAGAGAGAGAGAGAGAGAGAAAGATAGAGAGAGAGAGAGAGAGAGAGAGAGAGAGAGAGAGAGTAGATAAGTTGTGATCCTGCCGATGACCTCGTCTTTCCGAAACTCAGCCTTGGTGCATCAAGTGACCACAAATCTCAGACGACTTCTCGAGTCTTCGTGGTCATCGCTCTTGGCCCTCCGAACTTGAGTCGTTGTAGGAATCTACTCTTCAATCAAGATGATCTTCCTGGTGTTCTTCGCCCTCTGCCGCTGTTTCTAGGAACTCAGCCACAGACGGAAGGACAAGTCTTCAAGAGAAGCTGAACTTGACCAAACCTCAAACTTTCCCAACAAACCCATCGACCTGACCGACTACGAGAAAGTCCTGAAAAACAACGAAGAAGAATTAAAGCGTTGCAACTTCACTTCAGGCTGGAGAAGAGTCAGGGTTCTTGGAAAAGGAGGTTTTGGCAAAGTGTTTCTTTTGGAAAATAAAAAACTGAAGAAACGGATCGCCCGCAAGGTCCTTCTTTCCCAGCCTTCGGAACGTGGATTCACTTTCGAAGAAATTATCCAAGTTCAGTTGAGCCATCCCAATGTGCTCAGACTCTTCTGCTGGGAACAGAAGACCAACACACTCTGCCTCAATCTTGAGTATTGCTCCAAAGGCAACCTCACCACCAACATGCCTTACCTCAGCAAAAATGAGGTCCAATTCTACTTCAAACAGCTGCTGGATGGCGTCAAATACATCCACTCGAGAGGTGTCGTCCACCGAGATCTCAAGCCAGGCAACCTTCTTCTGACGAAAGAAAAGGTTCTCAAGATCTCTGACTTCGGTCTTGCCGGTCTGTTCCTTAAGGACGGCAAGGAAATCCGACTCAGCCGAAAGGTGGGCACCAAGTCGTACATGGCACCCGAAGTACTGCAGCGACAGGAGAAGAGGTACCTCGGCCCTCCAGTCGACCTGTGGGCTTGTGGCGTCATCTTCTTCAAACTGATGACCACAAGAAAGCCCTGGTCACAAGCAAACCCCGTGGACGACGATTACAGAATGTGGGCCGAAAAGGACAAAAGGATCTACAAGAAAGAAGGCTGGAAAGAGCCGAACTCAGCCTCGAGCACGCTCCTGAGTCTTCTTCTGGAACCTGACCCCCTAAAGAGAATTTGTGGCTGGAGAAGCCTCCGCGGACATTGAAGAGGTCCCGCTCTTGAAGGCGCATCGCCTGGAAATCTTTCTCACTCTAAATACTCGAAAGAGTCACACAATTGACTTGAGCCTTCGGCTACCGAAGGCTTCCCTCAGCTGAATAAAACAATATTGTGGGCATTTGCTCGTGCCCACAATACCTGGCGTATCGAGACGTCGTCTTTGGTTATTTCAATCATCACTCCCAAAGCGACCTGTGAAATATTTGAGGGAATATGAGAGCATAATCGAGATATTAAATCGGGAATATTGTCAAGAGTGGAGTTCACGGCCGCTTTTGTCCTTGTGACACACCCGCTGACCTTTAATGGGTCAGGTCGCGTCTGTTCCTGACCTCTTTCACTCCATTTCACCATTCATCAATTCTCAACCATTTGTGGCTCCCCATTCAATTTTGTCCTAAATTCCACCCCGTTACAAAAATTGAAATAAATAAATAAATAAATAAATAATAATAATAATAATAGTAATGATAATACTAATAATAATGATAATGATAACAATGATAATAATAATAATGATAATAATAATAGTAATAATGATAATAGTAATAATAATAATGGTAAAAATAATAATAATTACAATTCAATGTTGATGAAGAGAAACGCTTTGCTTTTTTCAAAGTTAACACTCATAATTATAACATATTTGACATTTAATTTTTTTATGTGGCTAGAAAATGTGAATTATGC
>NW_027467710.1:5098145-5108145 GCF_046742065.1 Oratosquilla oratoria
ATGTCATAAACCACCCCTATTCGGTCCGCTTGGCTCACCGTGTCCTTAATTTTGGTCAAGGCCCTATGTAGCGTGTTCCTCGGTATGTGTGCTATTTCAACACCGCGTCCGGTCGTCTGTCGTCCATCCTTACCCTCTGTTGTCGTGTCGTCCACCTCTTTACCACCGAATTCGGGTAGCCCTTGTCCCTAAATACCTTCTTCAGGTGACTCCTCTCCTTCCTCTTGCTATCTTCCGTGGAACACACCTTTTCCACCCTAGACCACAGCGTCTTGATCACACTTCTTTTGTGGGTGGCCGGATGACAGCTGCCATAGTCCAGAAGCCGGTCTGTATGGGTGTCCTTTCTATAAACCCCCGTCATCAGTGTGGACCCGCTTCTCGTCACCATGACATCCAGGAATGGCAATTGACCCTTCTCCTCTTTCTCCATCTCAAACTGGATGGCTTCATTCTTTGTATTCAGTCGCTCGAGGAAAGGTTCCACGTCTTCTTTCTTCATAACGACAAAAACGTCATCCACGTACCTTACCCATAATTTCAATGAAGGTGGCGCATCCTCCAATACCTCCTCCTCGTAGCGCTGCATGGCCATTTCCGCCAAAACCACCCAAATTGGAGAGCCCATAGGCGTCCCAACCTTTTGATGAAATATTTTATCCCTGAACTTGAAAAAGGTTGAGTCCAGACACAAATAGACCAGCCCCATCAATTCCTTTGCCGTCAGTTTTGACTTATCTAGGAATTCGAGGTTACCCTACACCCTTGACATAGCAGCCTGCCTTATTAGACCCTGTGGTAATAACGTCAACATGGCTTTGACATCAAACGACACCAAGCAATCATCCTCACCCAAGCTGACTCCTCTAAGTCTCTCTACGAAGTCTGCCGAGTTGCTAAGCATCCTCTCTGAGCTTTCCACTAGAGGCCTCAGACCTTTGGCCAAATCCCTCGCCAACTTGTAAGTAGACGAGCCCCTGAAAGCAATAATGGGCCTTAGGGGTACCCCTTCTTTGTGCACCTTGGGAAGTCCATAAAACTTGGGGATCGTGGAGTCCCCCGGCCTCATCCTGGTACATTCCCGTTCCGTAATTAACCTCGCCTCTTTTAATTTCTTCAATTCTCCCTCCACTTTCCTCTGCAACTTAGCAGCGGGGTCTGCTAATACTACTTCGTAAGTCTTCATGTCCTGAAGTGGTGTCATGGCCTTACCTTCATAGTCGCTCTTGTCCATAACCACCGTCGATCTGCCTTTGTCACTCGACAGTATCACTATGGACCGATCTCGTCTTAAGCCTGTCAAAGCCTTGGTCTCCTCCGTAGTGAGATTATGTCCCCGCACTGGTCTCCCCAGTGCTCCCACTATGCGCATCCTTGTGTCCTGTTTACCTTCCTCACTGCACGTCATCAAGTTGACTCCCGTTTCCACCGCAGCCAGGAATTCCTCTTCTCTCACACCTCCTTGCATGTTGAAGTTCAAACCCTTAGACAGGACCTTGGTCTCGGGTTCACTGAGTGGTCTACTCAAGAGGTTCCTAACCCACCTTTCCGGCTCCTACCGCCATTATCAGACACTAGGCGGCAGGAGCCGGAAAGGTGGGTTAGGAACCTCTCGAGTAGACCACTCAGTCAACCCGAGACCAAGGTCCTGTCTAAGGGTTTGAACTTCAACATGCACCTTTCCGGCTCCTGCCGCCATTATTAGACACTAGGCGGCAGGAGCCGGAAA
Source organism: Oratosquilla oratoria (assembly GCF_046742065.1). Taxonomy (NCBI): domain Eukaryota; kingdom Metazoa; phylum Arthropoda; class Malacostraca; order Stomatopoda; family Squillidae; genus Oratosquilla; species Oratosquilla oratoria. The sequence continues at coordinate 5,099,875 of NW_027467710.1, forward strand.
GGTGGGTTAGGAACCTCTCGAGTAGACCACTCAGTCAACCCGAGACCAAGGTCTTGTCTAAGGGTTTGAACTTCAACATGCAAGGAGGTGTGAGAGAAGAGGAATTCTTCTTATAACAATATCTTCGTTTTCCCGGAGTTCTCTAGCGGCTTTCTTCAGGCTGGCATCAATCAGATGACTCCTGTAGGAACCTCGAGCCTCAACTGTCATGCCCTAAAAATGCCCAGCCCTCACCAGAAGAGAGTGGAGATAGAGGTTCTCCTTGAGAACATCTACGCTCTAGAACACGAGGGTAAAGTTTCTACTTCCCCCAACCTTTCTGTCGAATTGTTGGCCGAAGCAAGTCAATCTCGAGGTTCCTATAGGAGTCGTCTGATTGATGCCAGCCTGAAGAAAGCCGCTACAGAACTCCGGGAAAACGAAGACATTGTTATAAGAAGAGCCGACAAATCTCCTGTGTTCGCTCTCCTGCCAAAGTGTGAGTACTTACAAAAGATGGATATGATCTTGGGAGATGCCTCTAAATTTGAACGAATCTCCAGGGATCCTACCACCAACTTGAAATCTAAGGGTAATGCCATAATTGATGCCATTAACGCCAAAACCGGGGGAATCCACCTTTCCCGCATTTCTGGGGACCATGGTCCTGGCTATGCTTATGGCAATGTGAAAAAACATAAACCCAACTACCCGCTTAGACCTATTATCAGCCAAATCCCCACCCCGACCTACAACCTAGCAAAAACTCTAAACAGTCTTCTCTCTCCCTATACTCCCAGTACCTGCTTGCTCAGATCCCCTAAAGAGTTCATTGATCTACTCCACAGCAAAGAACCCACAGGCCTTATTGCATCTCTTGATGCCGAAAGCCTTTTTACTAACGTCCCCGTTGATGAGACAATAGACTTCATTTTGATTGAGGTCTACCGTTCCCACCATCAACACTTGGACATCCCGGAAAACCTGCTGCGTCTTCTGCTTGAAGCCTGCACCAAAGAATCTCCATTTCGTGGACCAGATGGAAAAATGTATAGGCAGGTGGACGGTGTGGCGATGGGGTCCCCACTTGGGGTCCTCTTTACCAACTTTTACATGGGCCTGGTGGAGAGAAGAGTTCTTTCTGTTCCCCATCTTCGTCCTTTCACTTATGGTAGATATGTGGACGACATTTTTGTGGAGGTCAAAGACCGGAAACATCTCCAAGATTTACGTGACGCCTTTATAAGTAGCTCTTGCCTTAATTTCACTCTCGAGCTGCATGATGATGGGTCCTTACCCTTCTTAGACGTGTTTGTTAAGCCAGTTGATAGCAAATTCGTGACTTCAGTTCACGTCAAAGAAACTAATGAAGGAAGATGCCTCAACGCCGAAGGAGAATGTCCCACCTCTTATAAAAGAAGTGTCATCCGCTCTTACGTCAACAGAGCATTCACCCATTGTTCTACTTGGCCCCTACTCCATCAAGAGCTTCACCGCCTACAGCAAGTCCTAGTGAATAATGGATTTTCCAACAAAGACGTCCAGTCTATCATCATGCAAAAGATGGACGCTTATATGAGATGTCACAACCCCTGCCCTGAGAAACGCCCTCCAATCCTTCTGCATTGCAGATCTTTCATGAGTACAGCATACCGTACTGATGAAAGAGTAATGAGGGAAATAGTACAACGTGGAACCCATCCCATAGACCCCGAGGACAAGTTCGAGCTCCGTATTTTCTACAAAAACACCAAAACCTCTAACCTCATCCTAAAAAATAACCCTTTCCGTACCCAAAACATCCTCAAAAGAAGTAAAGTCGTCTACGAATTCATCTGCCCACACGAAGACCGCAAGCTTCGTCCTTCTTCCTATATAGGAATGACGACAACTTCTCTTTCCCGACGCCTCACTTGCCATTTACAGAACGGAGCTCCGAAGAAACACTTTTCTGACACACACTCTACTCTTTTGTCCAGGGAGATCTTGGTCGACAACACGAGGATCCTAGATTCTGCCAATGACAGCCACCGGTTGGAGATTCTAGAGGCCCTTTATATCAAGGAAAAAAAATTCTATGAATATACAAAATGGAATGACCCCACTGGCTCTGGCTTCCCTACATGGACACACATTCATCACTACAATCAACTCCAAAAGAAGATTTGACAGAATATCACCAAGTCAGCCCCGGACATAAGACACACATTACAAGAAACTCCAGAATCACAAGGGACAGATTCCCACTGAGTCCACCCTTGCACAAAATCCCACATATTCACTGTGACCTCTCCTAATTACCACTTCAGTTTGTTTTTAAACCTCTCCCAATTACCACTTTAGTTGTATATAAACTGTAACAGCTTTGTACCAAATATATTTTGTACTTGAAAATGCTCAAAGATGAGCGAAACGTCGTACGGTAGTATTTTATTCCGCCTCCCTGATGAGCCGAGATCTCTGATTAGAAAACTTGAGTCTATCAACAAGAAGTTGATTCTAGCCCAAGCTGCGGTCAAATTTAATTCAACATGTATATATATATATATATATATATACATACATACATATACATTTCTGCATATATCTACATATCTATCATGTAACTGTACATGCATCCGAGTATAGATGCATAATCACCAATATGGAGATATTTGAGATAATTAGTTATATCATTGAATAATAACAATAAGACCATCAACGCCGCTTGTTAGTCAGAGAACAAGAGAACTCGACATCGTGTTACGAGTATATTGCCTTTATCGAGAGACATACTTCAGTGTTGAAGCTTCAGAATCAGAGTTGAGAGAGGAAGATGCACCGTCATCAGATCATTCTGAAACCAGTTTAGCACTACAATCGGGATGAAAGAGTATGTATTAATCTTATTTTAATCCCAGACTAAATGCGACATTAACGTTTAGATTCCGTCGAGGTACGAGAGGCTAAGCCTGCAAAACATGTTATAACTGGTACACTGCATCCCATAACAAGTTTTGATTGTCGAAGGCCCTGAGCTGTGAGCGCGTAAGAGCGAGAATCCCTCGTAAAGCTTAGGAAGAAACGACCCAATCGCCCTGGGTTGGCTCGTGATGAGGGAATGGGGGAATGGGAATGGAATAAGAGAAGCGAGGGAGAACGTGGTGTGGAGAACGTGGTTGGGGAGGGGAAGGGGGAGGAGGGAAGAAGAGGCTGGAAGGTTGAGTCACTGAATCCATTTAAACTTCTTCCGATCGTTTATCTATTCGCTTTTCTTTCTTCCTCTTCGTTTTTCTTTCGTTCTGTTCGGGTCTATTGGGATAATCATTCATTTTTTTTTTTAACAACTGTTGGACCTGAAGTCCTAAAAACCTCTTTTGTAATGCATGTATACGTATAATATCAAGGAGTATTTGATTACGTTCCAGGTGTATGTATATATATATATACATATATATATACATATATACAGGTATACATATATATAAATATATATATACATACATATATATATATATATATATATATATATATACATATTTATATATATATATGTATATATATATATGCATATATATATAAACATATACATACATACATATTTATATATGTATTCAGTATATATATATATATATATACATATATATATATATATATATATACATATATATATATATACACATACACACATATATATATATGTGTGTGTGTGTGTGTGTGTGTGTGTGCGTGTGTGTGTGTGTGTGCGTGTGTGTGTGTGTGTGTGTGTGTGTGTGTGTGTGTGTGTGTGTGTGTGTGTGTGTGTGTGTGTGTGTGTGGTGTGCGGGCGGGGGTGTGTATGTGTGTGTACACGAGGCGTTGGGATCAGACAAGAAACAATGGTCTCAAACTGTCCGGAAATAGATTCAATTTGGAAGTAGGTAGAAACAACTTTGCCAACCGTGTAGTTAATGAATGGAATAAACTTCCTGCACAGGTAGTGCAATGTAGTTCAGTTCGAAGCTTTAAGAATCATTTAGATAAATACCTAAGTAAGATGCTGTAATGATTATAATTTATGTTATATTATTTGTTTTTGTTTTGTTATAATTTGTCTGTCTGATTTTCATTTATTATTAGTTATATGTCAATTTATAATCATTTACTATTTACCTTTTTGTTTGTTATTCATCTATACCTATGCATTTATTTATGTATTTTATTTGTTATTTTTACATTATTATAGTTTTAATTTATTATTAATATGATTTTTTTTTTTTTTTTTGCATCCGACCTAGATATGGATCAAAAGGTCTCCTGTCGGCATGCTCCGCCTTTGTAATCCTTTGATGTCGTAGTTAGTGTCACACAGTTAAGAAGAATGATCAACTTCAATTTCGCATATATTCAAAAAGCAATATCCGCTGATTACCACATAGTAAGCACTAAGGTCGATCTAGAAAAAATACATAACATCCATTTGTTCTAGTTTTCATAAAATATTTCGAAAATAAATGAAACATTATTTTCACAATTGTACAAGTAGTAATGACACTGCAGAGAAGGAGATAGATAGATAGATAGATAGATAGATAGAGAGAGAGAGAGGGAGAGAGAGAGAGAGAGTAGGTAAGTTGTGGTCCTGCCAATGACCTCGTCCCTCCGAACCTCAGCCTTGGTGCATCAAGTGACCACAAATCTGAGACGACTTCTCGAGTCTTCGTGGGGATCGCTCTAGGCCCTCCGAACTTCAGTCGTTGTAGGAATCTACTCTTCAATCAACATGATCTTCCTAGTGTTCTTCGCACTCTGCCGCTGCTTCCAGGAAATCAGCCACAGGTGGAAGGACAAGTCTTCGAGAGGAGCTGACGCCGACCAAACCTCAAACTTTGCTACCAAACCCATTGACCTGAACGACTACGAGAAAGTCCTGAAGAACAACGAAGAAGCACTCAAACGTTACAGCTTCACTTCAGGCTGGAGAAGAGTCAGGGTTCTTGGGGAAGGAGGTTTTGGCAAAGTATTTCTTTTGGAAAATAAAAAACTCAAGAAACGGATCGCCCGCAAGGTCCTTCTTTCCCAGCCTTCCAAACAAGGATTCACTCTCGAGGAAATAATCCAAATACAGTTGAGCCATCCCAATGTGCTCACACTCTTCTGCTGGGAACAGAAGATGAAAACACTCTGCCTCAATCTGGAGTATTGCTCCAAAGGAAACCTCACAAGGAACATGCCTTACCTCAGCGAAAACGAGCTCAATTTCTACTTCAAACAGCTCCTGGATGGCGTCAAATACATCCACTCGAGAGGTGTCGTCCACCGAGATCTCAAGCCAGGCAACCTTCTTCTGACCAAAGAAAAGGTTCTCAAGATCTCTGACTTCGGTCTTGCCGGTCTGTTCCTTAAGGACGGCAAGGAAATCCGACTGAGCCGAAAGGTGGGCACCAAGTCGTACATGGCACCCGAAGTAGTGCAGCGACAGGAGAAGAGGTACCTCGGCCCTCCAGTCGACCTGTGGGCTTGTGGCGTCATCTTCTTCAAACTGATGACCACAAGAAAGCCCTGGTCACAGGCAAACCTCGTAGACAATGATTACCGAATGTGGGCCAATAAGGACAAAAAAATCTACAAGAGAGAAGGCTGGAAAGAGCTGAACTCAGCCTCGAGAACGCTCCTGAGTCTTCTTCTGGAACCTGACCCCCTCAAGAGAATCTGTGGCTGGAGAAGCCTCCGCGGACACTGAAGAGGTCCCGCTCTTGAAGGCGCATCGCCTGCAAATCTTTCTCACTCTAAATACTCGAAATGATCACACAATTGACTTTAAGCCTTCGGCTACCGAAGGCTTCCCTCAGCTGAATAAAATAGCACCACGGACCCAGAACTGCATTTGCTCGTGCCCACAATACCTAGCGTATTGAGGCGTCATCTTTAGCTGTTTGATTCATAACCCCCAAAGCGTTCTGTAAAATACTTCAAGGAATATGAGAGCATAAACGAGATATTAATTCTAGAATATTGTCGTGAGTGGAGTTCACGGCCGCTTCTGTCATTGTAACACAACCGCTGTCCTTTAATGGGTCAGGTCGAAGTGGTTCTCGACCTTTAGCACTCCATTCCCCCTCTTCATGAATTCTCAACCATTTTGTGGCTCCCCCTTCAGTGTTCTCCAGAATCCCACCCCTTTTAAAAAAAATTAAATAAATGATAATAATAATAATAATAATAATAATAATAATAATAATAATAATAATAATAATAATAATAATAATAATAATAATAATAATAATAATAATAACAATAATAAAATTAATAATAATAGAAATTATAACAATAATAATAACAACAATAATAATAATAGTAATAATAATAATAGTAATAATAATAATAATAATAACAATAATAATAATAATAATAATAATAATAATAATAATAATAATAATAATAATAATAATAATAATAATAATAATAATAATAATAATAATAATAATAATAATAATAGTACCAATAATAATAATAATAATAATAATAATAATAATAATAACAATAATAATAATAGTAACAATAATAATAATAATAATGATAATAATAATAATAATAATAATAATAATAATAGTAACAATAATAATAATAATAATAATAATAATAATAATAATAATAATAATAATAATAATAATAATAATAATAATAATAATAATAATAATAATAATAATAATAACAATAATAGTAGTAGTAGTAATAATAATAATAATAAGAATAACAATAATAATAAAAATAACAACAATAATAATAACAACAATAACAATAATAATAATAATAATAATAATAATAATAACGATAATTAATAGATATAATAATATTGATAGTCTTTCGGAAGATTTTGAAGACTCCTTAGTAAATCCTGTGGAATTTCCACGGGTCCTACTAGTAATGATAATAACAACAATAATAATAACAACAATAACAATGATAATAATAACAACAATAACAATAATAATAATAATAATAATAATAATAATAATAATAATAATAATGATGATGACAATAAATATAATGATAGTGATAGTAATAGTAATGACAATACAGTGTTGATGAAAAGAAACACTGTTTTATTTCAGAGTTGATAATCTTAATTATTATATATTTAATTTTTTTATGTTACTAGAAAATGTGAATTATGCATACATACTACGAAGTAGTGAGAATGTTCTTGTTGGAAAAAGGTGACAAACACACAAGATTTCTCCCCATCCTCTCCTTTTATGCAAGGGGGGACGGAGAGGAGGGGTCGCCGATTTAATGAAGCGGCCTTGCTGTGGATGTGCTGTGTCTTGCGACACTGCTTCTGACCCAGGATAGTGGACAAGGTGCAGGGATGACCCGTCATCCGGCAGGTGCTAAGATAAGAGGGAGGGTGGAGGGGTGTGGAGTGTATTCAGGGATGGAAAATGGGTGGGAATGATTTTATGCCTTTCACTTTTTGGCTACCTCCCTTGTAAGGGAGAAAAAGCCTTGATATATGTATGATGAAACTCCTCCCCCCCCATCCCGTGGGGGGACCCGGGAGTCTCCCCAGTGGGAGTCACTAACCCACTAACTAAAAACTAGTGGTAGTAAGTGGATGCAAAAGGATACAATTTCAGTAATTAATTGTCCTTGAAGAAACCGAAGAACAGCAATACATAATGTCTGGGTTACTTAACGCGAGGCTGACTGAAAACTTTCGCCTTTTCAGAACTGTGGGTTAGACAAAAGAGATAAGAACGGAAAAAAATACATATCAGATACATGGTCATATCTCAGAGTTGTCTAAGAGAAATAGATATATAGATATAGATACATACATACATACATATACCAAGGCTTTTTCCCCTTACAAGGGAGGTAGCCAAAAAGGGAAAGGCATAAAAACACTCCCACCCATTTCATCCCTAAATACACTCCACACCCCTCCCACCCTCCCTCTCATCTGAGCACCTCCTGTATGACGGGTCATCCCTGCACCCTGCCCACCGCCCTGGGTCAGAAGCAGTGTCGCAAGACACAGCACATCCACAGCAAGGCCGCTTCATTTAATCGGCGACCCCCCCCTCTCCGTCCCCCCTTGCATATAAGTAGAGGACGGGGAGAAATCCCTTCGGGCTGCGTCAAAATTTACTCACACATACTAGCCCACCCCCCACCCCCCTGCCCATTCCTCCTCATGCAATCACAACATCATCCATATACAACCATTCTCCACTCACCTCTGACTTCCGTCCTCTCCCTTCCTTCCTCAACAGACATTCCCCTCTTCCCCAAAGCCCCCTTCACCCCATCCATCCACCTCATCCTAGG
>NW_027467710.1:5115645-5118379 GCF_046742065.1 Oratosquilla oratoria
AATAATGATAATAATGATAATGATAATAATGATAATGATAATGATAATAATGATAATAATGATAATATGATAATGATAATGATAAATAATGATAATAATGATAATAATGATTTGATAATGATAATAATGATATGATAATAATGATAATAATGATAATAATGATAATGAATGATATGAGTAATGATGATAATGATATGTTAATAATGATGATAATGATAATAAGATAATATATAATGATAATAATGATAATAATATGATAATATGTAATGATAATAATAATAATAATAATGATAATAATGATAATAATGAAAATAATGATAATAATGATAATAATGATAATAATGATAATAATGATAATAATGATAATAATGATAATAATGATAATAATGATAATAATGATAATGATAATAAATGATAATAATGATAATAATGATGAAAACAAAAATGATAATAATGATAATAATGATGAAAACAAAAATAATAACAATGATAACAAGTGATAATAGCAAATGATAATAACAAATGATAATAATGATAATAACAAATGATAATAATGATAATGATAATAACGATAATAATGATAACAAATGATAATAATGATAACAATAATAATAATGATAAATAATGATCAATAATAATAATGATAATAATGATAATGTAAAATGATAATAATGATAATAATGATAATAATGATAATAATATAATAATGTAATAATGATAATAATAATAATAATAATAATAATAATAATAAAAATAATAAATAAAATAATAATAAATAATAATAAATTAATAAAAATGAAAATAATAATAATGATATGATGTAATTGGTAACAAAAATAGTAAATACAATACAATGATAAAGAGAAACCCTTTTCTTTATTTCAGAGTTGACAATCATTAATTATCATATATTAGACATTTCATGCTTTTCTTGCTGTGGATAGAAAATGTGAATCATGCATACTTACTACGAAGCAGGGGTAGTTTGAAGAAAGACATTCATGTTCTTGTTGGAAAATTATGACAAACACACAAGAGGAAGAGCAAAAGTGGACTAAATAAACAAACAAATAGATAAATAAACGAATAAATAAATATGTAAATGGATGAATGAATAAACAACATAATTCATGAAGTCACAGAAACGCAATGACGTAATGATGTCTCGGTCCCTCAATTGAACAAAATAGTTCATGACGTCACTAAAATTCTATGACGTAATGATGTATCGGCCCCTAAGCTGAACAAAATACTTCATGACGTCATTGAGATTCTATGACGTAATGATGTCTCGGTCCATCAATTGAACAAAATAGTTCATGGCGTCACTGAAATTCTATGACGTAATGATGTATCGGCCACTTAGCTGAAAAAAATACTTCATGACGTCACTGAGATTCTATGACGTATTGATGTCCCAGGCTTTCTTTCACCTGAACAAAATAGTTCATGACGTCACTGAAATTCTATGACGTAATGATGTTTCAGAAAGCTTTAACTAATCCATTTCTATTAATCCTATTACCATGGTTCTCAACTTATGGAACTCCTTCCCCCCCCCCCCATCCAGTGGGGGGACCCGGGAGTCTCCCCAGTGGGAGTCACTAACCCACTAACCAAAAACTAGTGGTAGTAAGTGGGTGCAAAACGATTCAATTGAAGTAATGAATTGACCTTAAAGAAACTGAAGAACAACAATACATAATATCTGGAATGCGAAACTTATACTCTCTGGAAAGACGCAGAGTACGGGGTGATCTAATAGAGGTGTTCAAGTGGATCAAAGGCTTTAACAAGGTGACGCAAATAAGGTCATCATATTGAAACAATAGGTCAGGACTCGCAGTAATGGATTTAATTTGGACAGATATAGATTTAAGAAGGAAATAGGAAAGAATTGGTTTCCTAATAGGGTGGTCAACGAATGGAATACTCTTGGTAACCAAGTAGTGAGTGCTGAAACTATCGGTTGTTTTAAGAAACGGTTAGACAACTTTATGGATGGGGATGACAGGTGGTCATGGATATGGAACTGCCTAGTGTAGCCCTTATGGTCTCTTGCGATCTCCTTTATTCTTATATCCTTATGAAAGGAGAAGCCGACTGAAAACCCTTGCGCTTTCAGAATTGGATGATATAAAATATATAGGAACAGAGAAAAACTCATATCAGATATATGGTTATATCTCAGAACTGTCTGAAAAAAATAGATATAGATAGATAGACATAGTTACGTAGTCGGGTATTTATATAGCTAAATAGACAAAGAGAGAGGGAGAGGGTGAAAGATTGATAGATATATAGAAAGATAGATAATTAGAGATAGATAAGTAGCTAGATAGATAGACAGGGAAACAGATATATAGATACACAGAGAGAGAGAGTGAGAGAAAGAGAGAGAGATGGGCTATACAACATAATATATCAAAATTATGGATATGTATATATTTACATCTTTTAGATATATAAATATAAGTATATATATGTATATAAATAAATAAGCAAATAGATTAGTTAATGACCAACATAATTCATGTATATATATATATATATATATATATATATATATATATATATATATATATATATATATATATATATATATATACTGTACCTATCTTGTAACCAACATGCATATGGATGCATGATAAAACAAATCAATTAACCAATATGGAGACATTTGTGATCACTAGTTAAATAAATAATAACAGTAAAAACATGAACACCGCCTGTC